>NC_041345.1:7989959-8289959 GCF_004354835.1 Perca flavescens | reverse complement strand
ACAAACCAAGGGGGTAAACTTCTCTCCACAACGCGTACCTCCTATGGCGCCATTTTGATGCTAACAAGCCATCACCCGCCGTTAGCATTCCGTTGACTGCCATTCATTTTGACATTACTTTGACAGCGAATAACTTTACATCTGAAGTGTTTAAGACTTTATTTGTCCATTGTTTATTTCTAAAGAAACACGACAATGTATAAAAGGCTCCATTACCTTGTATCTCACGTTATGGCTACGTAGCAGACGTTTTTGTAAAAGTAGGCTAACGATTGTGTCATAACCAAGAAACTAATGGTGCATTCTTTTTGTCTTGTAATCGCGACTAGTAGCTCGAGTGTGACATCACATCCATGTCGAAAAACGAATAACCGCGGGTAGGCTACTGCTCTGCTTTCTGCTCAAGACTCGGCCATTGTTGTCATATAGCAACCGAGCATCTCTAGCCAATTTCAGCTGCACAAGCTACAAAATAACTAATTAGGCGGTATAGGTAGCAGTATACAGCGCTATGTGTACGACTTCTTCATTTGGTTACAACAAAGACAAAAGTGCTTAAAATTGTAGAAAACCACAATGTTTACTACGTGTGATGCACGACGTAGCCATCTTTGAAAGTGAACTCGGGGTCCTCGGAGTTCAGATGACTTGACGAGTTGTATATACGATCTCGGGGGCGCTCTTTTTGAAACATCCGGTTCGTAACTCCGGAAAACGACTCGTAGATAGACTTTGGTGGACAAAAAAAACCGCACCATTACTGTCGCACAGTAAAGGAATTACCGTATTGTACAGGAGAAGCTTGCAGGCAGTTTCGACTTACATTAGCGGTTTAAGTTTAATTACTAATGTTAACTAGCATCTTAGTTAGCAATAATTAGCCTGTGCCTATGTTATCTCCTTACATATACTTACTCTCTCAGTCTCTGTAAGATTGGGAATGATTGAGATTTCTCTTGGCACAGCTACCAGAAGACGTACAACTTTCAGACGTCACATCTACATCAGCAAACTCAGTTGGAAGCTGCGCAGTAACGCTCAGCCATCACCGAAAAAGTGCTTCTAATATCCTTCACTAGTCTCCGTCCAGAACAACTGGATCTGTTGGTCCATTTATTTCAATGTCTATGGCACAAACCCCCTCGTTCATTAGTATGCTTTTGGGTGAATCTTTCCTTTTAAACTGTTGGTATAGTAACCAAAAGGCCACATACTATACTTGTTAAAGTTTGCATTTAAGTTTGAACTGGTTTTACCACAGTCCAAAGTAAATAATAAATACAAAATTCAAGCAGTTTTTTTTATAACTATCTTTATACACAGAATAAAAACACCTTTTTACAAACAACTTTGAACAGGTTTTTTTCCTTTTTTAGATGCCATCTTAATATTAACTTAAAAAAAAAAAATACACACATTCTCCTGAAATGTTAATAAATAGTCCAAATAAAAATGTACATATGTTACAAAAGCGCAGTGAATACTGGAATTGACATTTGTAATTCTTCAACAACAACAAAAAAACATGCCAGATTCAAAGACGAACCTGATGTTTATTCCTTATTAAGAATCATCTTCATTGTATCTAGTGTGAGAAGATGAAGCCTTTTCACAAATGAATAAACATCACAAGAGCTTTTACAATGTAGTCAAAGCCCTCAAGGTGCTTGAAGGAGACAAACTATTTAATTCCCATTTGTGGAATGACAAGAGCTCCCCTAAAATTTACACTCAGATGAAGTTAAACATGTGGATGAGACAAAATGTTCACAATACTGCATATTAGCGATGCTGGTTTAATGAAATTTATAGAAAATCTGGATGCCACAAGTCTGGACTTCACATTTGTATTTGCTGTGACCAACAGTACATCGCTATAGTGAAACTACATGGGAAAAGTAGGAGAAGCATCCATTTACCTTCACCACATAGATAGTGACTGATGTAAAAGGAACACGCCGACTTATTGGGACTCTTATTCACCGTATCCCACAGATTTAGATAAGTTCATACATAGCCTTCTCATCTGTGTGTGTTGTAACTCTGTCTGACGCTCCCAGCGCTAGCTAAGCCTAGCACAGATCCTGGAGGTAACCGGTTCCAACTAGCCTACTGCTCCGAATAGGTGACAAAATAACGCCAACATGTTCCCGTTTACATGTAGGGATTTGTATAGTCACAGGGTGTACAAATATTAAGGTCACTATGCTTTTACTATCTAGTAATTGTTGACTCTATTACTCCAACTCTGAGCAAACTCTCTGCTCCTCACCATGGGGCTTCAGGTGCTGCGAGCAAATCACTCCGCCCAAGTAGCAGTGCTTCGCCTTTCTGAGAATATAGTTCCCAGTTTGTATACAGTTAGAAGACGGCTGTGTCTCATGTGACCTTGTTATTTGTATACCCTGTGACTATGCAAATCGCAACATGTAAATAGGAACATGTTGGCGTTATTTTGTCACTTATTCGGAGCAGTAGGCTAGTAGGAGCTGGTTACCCCCAGAATCTGTGCTAGGCTTAGCTAGCGGTGGGGGAGTCAGACAGAGTTACAACACGCATGGAGATGAGAAGGGTATGTATGGACTTATCTAACTCTGGGGGATACGGTGAATAAGACAAAGTCCCAATAAGTCGCCGTGTTCCTTTTTAAAAGGGATGGTGAACATGTTAAGAAGCCAATCATGTTGACATTAGCTATAGTGTTTTGTTAGCATCCAGTATCAGTAAGAGTTAATAAAGCTTGAATGGGGAATTAATGTTTTTGAGCACAACCAATCAAAAGGTTTACTAGTGATTTAAAGAATGACTACATCACTCTAAAAAAACTGAATGGAGTGGAGTGGCTTTAGTGTTTGATTTCATTAGATTCTTCTGACTGCTTGCTTTTTTGGAGTTGAAACAGAGTGTAACACTACTGGGAACTTTGAATGGTACCCATGACATTTTAAATTTCACTCGTCAATGAAATTGAATACATGGTTGGTCACATTCTTGGTTAAGGGTGCCTCGGTTTAGTCCTCGATTGAAAACAGTTTGACTCGCTTCTTCATTTGAACTAACGAGGGCTGTGAGCTACAAGCAAAGAGCTAAAGTAAATGAGTAAATAGTAGTTGAGTGAAAAATACCCCAACTACTGTGACAAGGTTATTTAAAATAAGTTCAAAAATAAATGTCTTTATGCAACAACAAACCAACCCTGAAGACTGTTGCAATTGGTATTATCTCAACTGTATCTCAAATGTATTAAAAGGTGATGAAAATTGCATGAAGCGACTGGCGATGGACATTGAACTCCAATGTGATTTCAGCACAAACTTCAAGGCTAGTAGCTTGAGCTAATTAACTCAACCAACAAAAGCTGCCATTTTGCATGTGACATTTGACCGTAAGAAATGACAGACCTGATTCCAAACACACATGACAGGCTATGTTCCTAAAATTCAACCAATAAAACCTGAAGTGATCAGGAGCACGTGAAATGGAGGGCAGTATCAAATAATTTGACTTCTACCTGCCCTGCTGTGTTTTGATCTACTTTCACAACTGAGGCCACAAAAACAACTGAAAAGAAACTAGTATCTCACCACATTAAACCTCTTTCTTGCTGCCATTACTTTCAAAATCACCCAGCAGTTGTTTGTCACCAGATAGGATCTAAACAGCACATTTTGGCGGATTTACACATTTTGTGGGGTTAAATCTGAGAGAGAAGAAGACAGACCAACACACAAAGAGCAGGAAGAGACATAAAAGATCAGTGAAAATATTTTGTTCAGATATGGCATAGTATTTTCCTGTACATGAGGTTGTGTTTTGTAAACGCATTTGTTTTTCTGAAGTGTTGGTTTTTAAAGGGCATTTCAACTTAAAGAACAGTTCCGTGAAAGCAACAAGTTTCAAACTTACTTTGAACAATGGTCAAAGGTTCACTCTCATTATTGCACTTTTACAAACAGGGCGGGGGGGGGGGCGGCCTTTACTCTACAGCCGTCTTTTCTCCAAAGTAGATCTGACCGTCTAGACAAAGCAAAGTCGTATCCTTCGGATGGCCGTTGGAGCCAGGTCCTCTCTTCCTCAGGGTGGTGGGATGGAGGGCTCTGTCACAGCCAGCTCCTGAGCCAGGTCAT
Source organism: Perca flavescens (assembly GCF_004354835.1). Classification (NCBI taxonomy): domain Eukaryota; kingdom Metazoa; phylum Chordata; class Actinopteri; order Perciformes; family Percidae; genus Perca; species Perca flavescens. Next base: position 8,285,832 of record NC_041345.1, on the reverse strand, counting down.
TGAAGCGAGCGATGTAGTCCACACTGCTCTCACTCATCATACAAGCAAGCTGAGAGTCCATCTGGGAGAACAACCAAAGAGCTTTCAATGTACAACAGTAATGACAACTGAAAAAATATTAAAATGCCTTTTTTTTGGACAGAGCCATGCGAGCAGTTTCATCCGTTTCCAGTATTTATGCCGAGCTAAGCCAACTGTAGCTTCATATTTACATGTGAGTGGTATCAAACTCTAACTCTCGACATAAAAATTCAACAAGTGTATTTACCAACATTTTAAACTATTCACAAGGAAGCCAATTTTTAGACTGACAAGTGTAAGAGAAAAATAGCAAAATTGCTATGTTTAGAAGACTGGATACCAACATTCTTTCTACTTACATATCCCTTAATGAGAAAGGGATCAACTTACTTCTGCCACATCAGGAATGCCACGGGACTGAAAGGAATCATGGGAGTTGCAGTCCAGGAGGCTAGGACCAAGCAAAGCCGTGCCGCTGGAGGGACCAGAGGGGGTTAGGGTGTTCCGCTTGCCCTTATCAGGAGAGACCATGCTGGCTGGAAGGAAAAGAGACAGACCGTGAATAAAGGGGACAGCACACATGAAGAAAGTTGTCTTTATGGGACATTGCTGCAAGAGGAAGTCTACAGCTATGTCAGTGTTCTTGTGCACTAACAAGAGAATGAAAGTTTGAAGGCACAGAGGTCTCGGACACAAAGGGAGCAGAGACCGGCAGTCTGTAGATTATTTTGCTTGTCTGTCTCAGGCTTTAACTTCCATTTCTATTACCAACTCTTTGGATAGGAAGCACACAGTAGAGTTCAGTAGAGCTAAAACGAAGATCTGTAATAGTATGTGTATATTTATTTGAGAGAAATAGACTTACACAGGAGGCATCCCAGTGTGGAGTCAGATGAGTCGCTGGGGTACCACTGGGGGTCATGGCTTGGCGAAGGGATCCAGCCTCTGGACGGGCTGACTGACGGAGACGAGGCCAACAGTTTGGAGCCGTCATTGTTGCTCAGCTTGGCTGGAGAGAGAGCGGCCTCCTCGCCTGCAGCAGAACAGGCAAACAGCCATTACACACACACAATGTTCAATAAGCCTGACGTCTCAGAAGTTTAGTTTGTTGCCTGTCACCATATTTCAAACTGTCTTACACGCAACACAACCTCTCAGGAGAACGCCCAACCAAATGCTGTTGGTGTGGATTGAAATTTTCTGACTTGTCACTTTTCATCTCAATTAGAAAACTGCGCCCCAGTATAAACATTTACAAGTACTAACTGCAATTTGTCATTTTTAAAGAAAGAAATCTACCCCACTGTGGGATTGAAACACACACGCACCATAGTGGGCAGAGTTGATGGCGAGCTCGATGATGGAGTCACTGATGTGTGTCTGAGGTTCTCCGGGGGCTAGAGCCTCTTCGGGGGGGCCGGGGAGAGAGATGTCCAGGAGCGAGGCTACGCTGGGTGGAGAGAGGAGAGAGTCCCCACCACCGGTCACTTCAGGAGACGTTGGAGGCTGACCATTCTGTGAAAAGAACAAGTTGAACACTTAATTGGGGCTGCTTTGCTAGATTTTCTATGGTTTTATTTCCCCCCACAGATGAGATTTCAGAGCAACAACATGTTTTCTACCCAGCTGGCCAGGCAAAGACAGGAAATGCAAAAAAAAAAAAAAAAAAAAAAAAAAAAAACATGACTTGTCCATGTTGTGGGTACCAAACAATTGTTTCGTACGCACAAGCAGTACATTACTGAGGCCTTTCTCAATGGAGTCCTACTTCACCCTCACAGTAAAGTAGTTATTCTTCATCATGCTATGCTGGCGCTATGCAGTTTTGGCCATTTCTTCGGTGTTTTCTCACAGGTTTCTCTATAGAGCTCCCACCAACAGCTTCAGAATAGATGTTTGGCAGCTCCTACGTCTACTTGTGTCTGACTCCTCGCTCGGTCAGTCTGCCGTTTTCCTCTTTCTCTGTTCCTCCGACAATGCTTTCCTAGCTTTCTGCTTCTTATTTGCCGGCTCAGCCATGACGATAGTGTGCAAAAACTCCATCGCTACCTTGTTAGCCGGTTCCTGAATGGCCGTATGTGTGCAGTGCCGTGAAGCAATTTGTTACATCACGAGACCTGATATCACGCGATACTTCCTGATGCTGAGGCTGGTTAGCCTCGTGAGACCGTCTTGATCTCGCGAGCTCCAGTTTTCCACTCGCAGATCAGTCTGGCATCTTGAGGCAGAGAAAATTTGGAGCCGTTAGCCAAACGACAGGGCCAATCAGCGTTGGTTTTGAGGTGGGTTAGGTGGTGATAGACAGATGGCTTATCCAATCAGCTAACCAGTATTATCAGACAGCGGTAGCCCTAATTCTGTTAGCCGCTCGATAATGCTTTTTTTCTCTTGGATCCTTCTTTTGGAATATGGTCCGTGAAACTGAAATGGTTCCTTTTATTCCTAAATTCTCGTTACACAAACGGCAAATCTCCTTTACCGACATGTTTGCATGCTGAGCTAACGAGCTATGCTTTGCCTGTAGCAGCAGGGGCGGGCTTGTGGTTGTATTTTCATACGCTTTGTGGATCTGATTGGTTGATTTGGCCCGTCTATCACCAACATAGGTGATAGACAGATCATCCAATCAGCTAACCAGTATTTCCGCCCCTTCCCAAAAGTTCTCCAACGGAAAGTTCCCAGATGGATATGCCGAGCAAATGCGAAGCAATCCATCTGGCGGAGTCAGGTTAGAGGCCGGTGGCTCGCCGGCCGAAAGTTGCAAGGGTGATTTTTCCGCTCACAGGCGCTAAGGTGGAGCGAGACGACCACCATTCAACTCGAAAACAAGTCACATAACCATTCCAGTGACTCCGAAGCTGTTCAGTTAAGGTTAATTAAGCTAAAAAAAACTGCATAGTTTCCTTTTAAATGCCGCAGCCTTGTAGGTTCTACTGTATACTCTACCAAGATGTGACCTGCATTCATGTTGAACCGCAAATATTCAGTCCCACGTTCAACCAGCATTGATGTGGTGTTCAGTGACCGGGCATGATAACCACTGAATCCATCACTCATTAAAATTAAATTTGATCTAGTGGTATGTAAGCAGAAACTAGCTTTGCTAATTTACAAATAACTACTGAGATACTGAATAGCCATTTAGCATTAACGTGGAGGTGAGGAGACATAAAAACCGAAGAAGAAGGTATAGTGCAGACACCAAGTGAAGCAAAGCTCCCAGTTTGTGTATGTGAGTGTGTGCTGCTGACCTCTGGGACATTGTGCTGGAGGAGTTGAGAGTCTGGTTCAGCATCAACAATGGGTGTGGTGGCGAGCAGGGTGCTGTTATTAACAGCGGGAGAATTTAGCTCCCGACAGGGACTGCCAGGGATGATACCTGCAGACTTCGCTGCCAGGTCAATGGCACCTGAAAGAGGAATAACAGTTTGGAAACACAAGGGATCAGCACACACCTGATAAGTATTAACAGTAACTGAGCATGTGGAGATGGACCAACATTTTTTAACTTCAACAATTAACAACATACAAAATTGAAAAGCATGAAAAAAGCAAGTTGTTCCTCTTGGAGAGAGTAGCTGGAAGAGTGTTCTTTTTGTCATTTTACTCCAGCACAAAAAATAATTATTTAAAACCATATTGACAGAGATCATGTGGGAGTAGAAATATCTAGTATAAAATCTGTGTAATCTCCTTCAATTGCGTTGAATGTGCACAGCAAGCGAGTGGTTGTGTGTGAAGTTTCATGCTGCTCGCACAAAACCGGAAGAAACAAACATCCAAGGCTGAAGACCTGGATGGGCTACGTGGACCTGATTCCTCGGACATAGTCTGGAGTTTATATGTAAAAACAAAAATGGCTTACGACTCTATGAGATGGCCGAACAAAAGGTATACAAAATATAAATCAGCCAAATGACTGGTAATGTAGAGTTACTTTAGTTTTCAAAATGTAGAACTCTCTTTAAGTGGTTTAATTTTGTTGCTTCCTGTTTTGTTGAGCCCAGTTAGTGAAGGACACATGTAAAAAAAATAAATTAAACTTCAACAGTATAATGTCAATTATACTCCATCTAGAAAAAAAGAACAAATTTGAATCAAACAGAAAAATAGATGAAATAATGAAAGCTGTACATACTTGAGAGCTGGCTGGCCGCTGCAGAGCTGGACGCTGCAGTGGAAGCTTTGGACAGGAGGGGGCGGGAGGAAGGAGCCAGGCGAGTGTGGATTGGCCGGAAAGATCCAGTTCCTGAGGGAAGAAACAGGAAGTTAGAGAGCGAGAGATTACCAGGGCTGTTGTTGAAAAAGAGAAATTACATTTAATTATGTACAAAGAGCACATTAGCCGAGTGTATGAGTGTTACACATAAATAAGCCTATTCAAGGACCTACTTTCAAGGACCTAGTTTCAAGAACGCTGATGACGTAGCGTACCAGGTAACGGTTTTACATTACGCTATAGGGAGTGGGGAAAAGTACAATCTAAAACATTTCTATATTTTCACAACAAATTGTACTGTAGAACAGAAGAGTACCTGTGGCAGACGAGTTGGAGAGGATAGAGAAGGAGCAGACATGCTGAGGAGTATCTCCTGTAGTTCGGGGTAGGAGTGTTCGCTGTGGACGACACAGAAGCAACTGAACTAAATGCAGTTTATAGCATAGCCCAAAGAAGCCCTATATACATTTACAGTACAAGTATTCAACCAATTCCCTAACCCCATAAGTTAGCATTTAACCCGATCCAAACCCCACCGTAGCAGACTATGTGGACTGTGGAGTTTGTACATGTTACAGACTCTCAAGCCTTAACTGTGATGTTTTGTATTACTTGTTCCACACCTGTAGGAACTTTGTTAACTCCATAGTCTTTATCGCAGCCCTATAATGGGCAGCATTTGTGTTCAGGGCAATTACAAAAGGACAGTTTATACTACTGTCCAGAGCGACAGAGGCGTGTTGGTGTTCACTGCGATACTCCAGAATAGATAAAACACCCTTCCGTTCTTCTCTTACCTGAACTACAAGTGGTTTCCGAAGTTGTCGGTTTCGAGGTTTTCTCTGTCTTGAAAAAAGATCTGACTGCTGTAAAAAAATAAATAAAAATAAATAAAAAATACATATTAACATTTGTGCATATTCCTGTGGACGGTGTACCAATTTAGTCTTTGTACAACTGGTGTAAAAAAAAGAATGCGTTGCTCTGTCTTACACTGATAGAGTCGAGCTGCTGTTTGAGGGCTAGCTCAGCTTCCTTATTGGGGGAAAACATTCTGTTGTGCCGTGAGCTGTTGGGGGGCAGTGTGGTGGGTACTGCAAACACACCGCTTTCTCCGTCGCTGCCCGCCGTCGACCCCAGCAGAGAGCGGGGCAGGTTGCGTCCACCTGCAGAGGGGAGGAACACGCAAGATATGTAAAGTACGTGAGGAGGGACAATTATTTGAGAATAATGTATAAAGCCATTGAACAGCATCCAGAGATTCTTTGCGCACACACAGCGTACAAGTACAGTACACAAAATAAGTATTCAAACAATCCCCTATGAAGCAGGAAGGAGTTGCACTACAGTTAGACAGGAAGGAGTTGCACTACATAATAACTTCTCATTGTCAAGCAAAATTGATAAACACATCAGTAATATCGGCAGACTTACATGGGTCAACAAACACAGCTAAATTGGGAGTAGATATGATTTATCATAAAGCATCATAACCATTCTTTGACATCCTATTGATTTCAAATTAATTTAAACCCAAACAAGATTTTGTTTATGCAAAAACAGAGTAGCTACTGTGCTGAAAACCGCAGCTACAATCTTTATGGGATTCAGCTACACTGAATTGAATGCACATTTAGTGCCTGTAGTAGAGGCTTTAGAGTATGTGTGAGAGACCCACAAATACCTGAGACTCCAGTATTTGGCAGGTGTAACCGGGCCCCTCGGATAGACCCCTGCTGCCGGCCAAAGCTGGGGCTGCGGACACCTGCTATGGGACCCTTCCCTGGAGGTGTGAGGGCCTGGTTTTGCTCCTCTTGATGGGTCTTAAGTGGTGATGTAGCTGTGGAGCATAGCTCTGGAGCCTGGAGAAGAAGACACATTGTTGACACAATCTGCTCATTTACATGTAATGCTTTAACTAGAGTTTACACGTGCCACAAAATAATTCACATTGCATTCCCAGTGCTAACTTTCAGCCGACATTGTACAAATACAACATTACACTTACGTGTGTTGAACCTTTTGTTGTGGATTAATTCACTTAGCAATGCAATTTTATGAATCCACATCCAGGAATATGCATCCATGCATTCTCTTGGGCTGCGCAAATTAATTGAAATCTTTTTGCCCAAGTTTAAAATGTTAAACTTCTAATTTGTAACAAGTCTGCACAAATAATCATGACTTTCAAAAGTTGTGTTCACAAATAAAAAGATAAAATGGGTATCTGGCAACCAGCAGCAACATTGTGAGAAACAGTTAATCCGTACCAAAGGTTTAGGATTGACCTCGGTGGCAACCAGCTTGAGCAGGCAGCGCAAAACGCGGTGTGTCCTGTTGGGCTTGAGCTGTGACGAGGCTTGTCCGTTTTCTTGGTTGTTGAAAGGAGCTGCAATGGGCTGCCACTCATACTCCAGCTGCAGCTTGCCAGGCTTCCCAAACATCAGGTAGAGCTCAGCCAGGGTGACGTTCTCTGCGTCACGGGCGCTCCAGCCCTCCCCTCTGATCTGCTCAACAGCCCGTTCTTTGGCTGCTGGTGCAGATCCCTGCAACATTCCCTCCTCTGAGCCAGTCACTGAAGGTTTGGCTGGGGGAGTCTGGTTGCCCTCTGGGGAAGAGGTGATGGTGTTCAGCTCCTCTTTGCACTGCTCAGCTGAGCTTTCTGTACCACTACACAAGTTGTCCATGCTTTTGGTCACTGCTAAACCACTACTGGCCTCCACACCACTACCGGTTGTTCCCCCTTCAAAGGGCCCTATCCCAATTCCCTCTTCCCTAGGAGCCACAGTCTGTTGTGAGGAGGCAGGGACTGAAACAGACTGAGGTCTCTTCTCCTCTACCTTTGTAGAACAGTCTTGTGAAGGCTCAGGATTAAGGGGCTCAGTTCGTCTACTATCACCCAATACAGTCACTGAAGAGCCAGCACCTCCAGCAGCAGCTACGCCTCCCCTTCCAGATTTAGTGCTAGTCCTAAGTGGTGGAGCCGTGTGAATACCCAGAATCTGAGCAGCTGGCAGTTCCTTGGCATTAGGCCGGTTCTTGCCACTTTCTAGCCAGTGTACAGTGCAGGAGGCCTTGGAGTGAACGACACGTGCCACACCAGGCAGTGTGGTCAAAGTACTGCTCTCGGCGGGGAAAAGAAAGAGCTCATCCTGCTGGGATTTGCTGGGAGACGCTGTGTTGGACTGGCCGCCCTCCAGAGCCTCCCTCTCCATGAGACTCTTAAGCTGAAACATCAGTGTCAAGGACTGTGTCAAGAAATAGGCATGTTTACAGTGCAATATCACTGACCAAAGATAATAAAAATATTGTATTGTGCAACATATTGTAGTGTGTTATTTGCAGCTAGCTGTATATAACATTACTGTATGAAAGAGTGATGTAAAAAAAAACTAATTTAAAATTAGGCCATGATCACGTCAAAAAAAAAAAAGAAGACGCTGACAGCATTTTGATTCCAAAAAGCAGCCGAGAGCATCTTTTGTTGCTATAACAACAGCTACTGCTACAGTATCCAAGAGCGCTATGTGGAGCGGTGCTAACGTTAGAGAAAACAAAGCGGTGAAGGGAGCTAGAAACGAACACAGAGAGGGAGCAGTGATACTAACGTTAGATAAAACAAAGAGAGTTCCCCAACAGTCATTCCTTGAACAGGGAGCACCCGGTCATATTACTGTTCTCCAACTCCATTTTTTCTTGTTATTATGAAAACGACTCCGCTTGTCATTGGTCGGCTGTCAAAAAAAGAGCTTGACGTGGGGCATTTTTTTACGAAAAGTTAAACTTTTTTCAAATTCAAAAAGACGCCCTGAGCTACAGGAAAAAAAACGGCAGTGCTGTTTAAAAAAAAGCGCTCAGGACCTTTTTGAGTGTGAACATAGCCTTAGCCCATCATTAACTGATTAAATGGATTCTTTGAAATGCAATCAATGCTCTACAAAGTTGCAAATCATATGCTGTTTTAAAGGATACAATCCGCTGGTCATGGTACGCCCACTTCTGTTTCAGATACTCAATGAGGCTGGAGACTTTCCTGTGGAGCTCCACCACCATCCTGGGTTGGAGAAGACACAAAAAGAGATAGTTGCTGTGGTAACAGGGTGCAGACCAGCATTGGGCTTTAGTTTTTATGCGGCTAACACGTATAGCACTTTTAGGTCTCATTCTAAACTAATACACATTAACTTTAGCCATTGATCCTGGCAACTAACAATATACTATACATATATAGTTAGGACTTTTGCTGACCATTTTCCAAAGCACACATACGTTTTTTAATAGTTTTTTTTTGGCAATCCTATGTTATAGTCTTGCAGTGTTTCAGTTGCAAACAAAATATGGACTGGCATTCATTTGCCAAAAGGCATCGAATTATTGAGCTGTGCTGTTGGAAAATTGACCCTGAAAACAATGGCAAAGGTGGATATTTGTGAATTTGTATTTTCTTACATTATTAAAAACTATCCAACTCAAGTGTGAGGTGTCAGAGCATTCTGAAGACGCCAACAGGGGAATTAGAATATGGCTGCAAACTAATTCTGGTGATTAAATAAATTCGGAGGTCTGCTTTCAAGCTAAATATGAAGAAATTATTGTGATGTCATATGGTATGCTTTTGAAAGTGTTTGTTGGTAATTAACTCCTCAGCCATTAGTTAACAGGCAAGTCTAACCTGAGGCGAGGGTTGTGGGCTAGACTCTGAACGCGGGCCCAGGACTGGTTACTCCGTGGTTGGAGCTCCACTGCCACCTTCAGGGGTAGACGCACCGGCTTCTGGTCCTCCTCGTCACTCACTCCTGCAGGGACACAAAGACACAGTGAGACTGAATTGAGAAACACCAAAAAAAATTCTCTCAGGAGAAAAGGTTGTGTGTTTCTGAAAAGCGAGAGCAGGCGCCTAGTCAGAGGGATTTTGTAAGAGTATGAAGTCACAAAAAATTCTACAACTGCACAACAAAATACTGAACCTAAAGACCACAGAAGTACTACATGACAGTACAATACAGCTGACAGTGCAATTGAGTTGAATTGAGAAAGAGTATGCGCGCTTTCAACAGATCGTCCGGTGAATGAATGAACAACACACAGCAGAGCAACACGATCCACACTAGCCCAATGCAAGTAGCGCATTGGAACAGACTGCCAAGCTAACTTATGCCACAGCCGGCCAAATTGAGAAAAGGAAGTAACTTATTTCACCTGTAGTATCTTGTGTTACCTATGTTTGTATTGAAATAAGAGGCTGCTGCGGCCTGCCATACAGGTTGAGCAGAGGATACACAGTTTGACCAGTGGGCAGTGCTCACACACCAGGCCGTCGGATAGTGTTGCTAAGAACTTGCAACGTTTAAACTATTATCAGACCGGCCCTCGTGGCCTCGAAACACTACCGGCCCACTGGGAAAAGTCCTGACTCTCCCGATTGCCACTCCGATACAGATTTCGCCGGCCATCTACTCTGCACCAAATAGGCCATGCTTCCACGGATGATCTCATTTTTATGGAGACAGATGCGGTGTGCACAGAGGGGAGGGGCTGTGTTGTGTGTGTGTGTGTGTGTGTGTATGTGAGAGAGACGCATGAGTGACAGAGAGATGGCGGGAGAGCAGGGAAAGGAAATGCAGCTGAACGAATACACTGCATGTTTTAAATAACGTTAAAAAAAAAAAAGTGTTTTTAAAAAGAATAACGAAACGCAATATGTGACAGTCGGTGTTGATTCTGTGGCGCACCGCCACAAATTAGTCTATGTGTGGGAAATACTGGATTACCAGGCTACAAAAAGACAGTAGCCAAACTCGGTAGTACTGAAGAGGAAACAGCACATACAAGTACAATGCCTTTTGCCAAGATTTTTTGCAAAACACTGACTACATGAGAAAGTTGTCAGATGCACAGTGGGATTCTAATTTTCCATCCTTGAATAAATAAAATGTTTTATCTAAGGTTGGTGGGTGGATGTTATTGAACAGAGGGGCAGATGCCAGTCGATCAGACCAGTCATCTCCATCCTGCTCCTCAATTTGCTCCCACAGAGTTACCAAGGAAACGCCACGAGCCCACACGCGCTGCCATAGTTATTGCCACAACACCACAAACCCTGTGCCTCACCATCGCCATGGTTTGTATTTTCAGCCCTGATGTTTGTTTACTTTTTATGTATGTGTTGGAGGCCTGTGCATCACACGCTCACCATCTGGATCACAAAGTTTCTTCAGTGCTCGGCACATGGGTGCTTTGATCCGCAAGTTCCTCCCTTTGGAGCGCACGGTGGTGGCTCTGGTCAAACAGACAGAACAGCAATGAAATATTCAATGTTAGGGACAACTTTGCTGGATCACATACTACACATCACAGAATAAGCTGAACATACTAGTAGTAAACAAAATACCAAAAACATTTGACAAAACAGTAATGCAATGCAGTAATATTATACTATACCATATCATACAATGTTTTAAAAGAAAAACTCATACTGAGGGTTAAAGCATGTATGTGTTGTGATATAGCACTTAAATCCCAAAACTGCATACTTGACAATCCCAGATGTGTGTATGTAAACACAATACCTGTAATTAAAAACAGTATGAGTGGGAAATGTGTTTGTTTTTTTATTTTACTACCAACTTACCCTTGCTGGATTAGTTCGTTCAGCTTTGCCACATTCTTATCATCCATTACTAAAACAAAAAACAAAACACAGAGCTGTTTACCACATCATCCCTCAGGAGCCGCTGTCCCCCATGACTGGGAGGGTGCAGCGTTTAATCACATCCCTTGTGTCCCAAAGAAACAGCAGAAAAACACTTTAAAAAGACATGCATTCAAACACGTGTGCAGCCTCACTTACGCCCTCCAACTTTTTTGCGGAGCTCGGCATAGCAGATAAGGCCATACAGTTCTTGAGAGGATTTCTTCAGCACTCTGGAGTACACTGAGAAGGAAAGGTGGCACAAGTCACAACAGTGCTGTAACTAGCAAGGCAGGAGACATGTTTATGCAAAATAAAGATAACACACGACAGTGACACAGAGGTTTTTTTTTGTAGTGAAGAGGTGCTCAAGCTTATCTGGAGAGGTTTTTTAACATATGTTTTGGGATAAGTCTGTACATACATACATATATATATATGTATGATCAGACAAAATGAATGTGTCTTCCCATCATAACATACAGAGTGTATAATATAAACAAAAGCCCCTTTCAGCTCTCAAAGACATACGACTGCCATGTTAACTTTACTGACATTTCTAATGGACATAACAGGATAAGTAAGACAAGATGAGTAGTATAAGTTGTACGATAATATTTTGAAAAAGAAATGAAAAAGTTATATGTGGAGCTCCAACTCTAAGAAATAAATACTATTCTACCCTCCAACCCGACAGCTCACCATTGGCAAAGTCAATGTGTTTAGAGATCTTGTGCCAGGTCCGGTAGTAAAAGTGGCGAACCTGCTCCTTGTTCTTCACCATGTTGGCTGGCTTGCCTCTTTTCTTATACTTCATTGCAATGTTGTTCTGGATAGCCTCAAAATCCTTCCCATGCTGGAAACCAGAGTAGTTAGAGGTGAGTATAAGATGTCAAAAATAAATGCCAACACTGCATACACTAGTGCCCATTTTTAAACTATTTGATTCTACCCTTTACCTCGTAGAGCCCCTCAAAAAAGCTGTTTTTGTCCTCTGTGCTCCAAGATTCCCACTGCCGACGGGCCCTCTTCTGGTTACCAGATTGCTCCTCCTTCTCAGCAGACCCTTGGCCCTTGGAGGCCTTCGACACTCCCCCCGTGGAGCCTGACACAGGCCCTGACTGTCCCACTGTCCCCTGGGAGGACGAGCCATTCTCTGCCCCTGTGTTACACAGAGCCCACAAATCCATCAGTCAAGAAACATTCAGTGAAAAAACACAAATTTAATATCAGAATGAAAAAGGATTGAGCCAAACGTTTTAGTTGACTGCCTGGGTTGTTTTGTATGGCATGGAAAGAAAAATACAATTGTAGTAGTTTGGGAGATGTTAAAATGCATGCACAGAAAGCCAACCACTGCCAATACACTGCCCACAACCTGCAGAGCTTCCCGTTCTGTGGTTCAGGTCTGGCAAGGAGACAGGAAAAGCAATCAGTCCCTACGGCCGGGTCTACAGTACATAGGTCCAAAACCAACTCTCCAATGGCTGAGTTTACCCCAGCGTAAAGCACAATGCCAGAGGCACTAACCCAAGCACAGAGGCAGTTGCTGTTGCAGCACTGCACTACTTTAAGGCAAATGTAGATTTTCAGCCAAAATGGGTGTTCATTTACAAATACAAATATCTGTGTGGGTCACACGTACTAACCTTGATATGTCTCAGTTGCTTCCTCTGTCAACTAGTCAACACTTTGGCAATCTAAATTTAAATTTGATGAAACAATCACAGTCCCTCTCTCTTTCTAACAACAAAATGAATCCAATCATACCTGTCAGAGCACACAAACTCATCAATACACTGTAAATGTTTTGTCTGATCTGATACCGTCATTAACAGAGCAGCATTATTATACACCCTAAAACAAGTAATAATTCCTCACTAAATCTGTGTGAGAAAAAGAAATCTTGAGTAAGGAAGATGTAGGTTTTTGATTGGTGATGTATCACTTTAATATCAGGCTTTCAAATGAATAGAAGCCACATCAGCGTAAGTTTCAAACATACTGGACATTGTTGCTCCTGCCCCATCGTCTCATCTATCTTTAGTGTTTATCATTATTTGTGATCAATAATCGACGAGGCAAATCCTTTGTTGTGTTTAAAAGTCAGTAAAGCCCGAGAGCCTTAGGTTATCTCTAGCTAGAATTGCTAAAAATGAAAATGAAACACTAGGCATTTCAGTTGGTTGTTGCATAATCACTATTGTTTGTGATGACATGTAGGCTATGGATACATTGTACATAATGATTTTTTTTTATTATTTAAAAATGACAAAAACACAAAATGTTTGAATCAATGGATTAATGAAATTGTTGATCCTGCTGTTTTTTTCTATTTGCTGACAAAAAATTAAAAATAATGTAATCAAAGCGGAGCAACTGTTTAATGCTGCTTTCCGGTCCTGCTATCTTTTCCATGCTTAGAGGTCTACACTCACTTGATAATGACAGCCATAACAGCTCCGGTGTTTTTAAAGCCATATTGGCACGTTTTCAAGAAATGTTAAATGGAAATAGTCAGATCTCAATTAAATTTAAGTTCTGGTCTGCCACTCTCCTCCTTACAAGTACAACCCAGCTAGTGGCCCAGAGGGAACAGCAACAAAACCAGCATCAGTTTAGCCACCACTGATAAACAAACTACAAACAGTATACACAGTGACAGCTGAGGGCAGACCCCCTGCTAATCCCACCTATGCACACACTTTTCTATGAGCTGGTCATATTCCGTACCTTTCGATTTTGCCCCGCCATGCCCATTAATGGTCGAGCCGATTGAATCCTTCCGGATGCGTTTGCTCGGAGGTCGAACGCTTGATCGGAGAAAATGATGCTGGTCTTGACACGGAGGGGCGAGCTCCGCTGAGGTCTGGGAATGCTGGGTTGAGCCAAGCCCGGTTTGGTTCGGCGGAGAGGCGGGGAGAACCGGAGCTGAACCGGGGCTCAGATCCGTGGTTGATGGATTAAGAATTTCCACTCCGTCGTCTCCCTTTGTACTGCGCTCCTCGCTCGCCTGCTCTCCGCTCTCCTCTTCGTCGCAACCCTCGGGCTTTCTGGACGGATTCCTCCTCCCATCGACACCGATCCCCTCCCTGGAGCCCAGTGTCATGCTGCCAAAACACATTTAGGGAAAATTTGTCACATTAGGAGAAAAGCGGCGTGCAAAATTAACTTCTAAAGACGACGTTCTCTGTCTCTCAACATGGCCGCCGCTGTTTGTTTCAAATCCCCTCTCCAGTCCCGACAAAACAACACCAAATATATGCATTTAACGTCTTGAGATAAATTATATTCAACAACCAAAATAGTTGAGTAAGTGGCAACGGTGTTTTACCAAGTGTCTTTCGGCTCAAATGGCCAATATTTTAGGCTGAATTTCAACTAAATTCAAATGCGAGCGCTTTTCAGTTTAGCGCCCTGCAGAAACGACAACGAAACCCCTCGGTGCATTCGACCTCTAAATAAAGTGTTTATTTCAAACATAATTTTACCCATTTTCGTGCTCTTCGCTAGTAGGCGACGTCTTCTTTCTCTTCACCATCAGTCCGACCGGTTAGATTGGCAAATACTGATCAAATTGAGCATAATAAAACCGAGACCGTTCTCTCCGCTTTCTGCCCTCTTCTTGCTCCTGATTCGACTGAGCTGAACTCTCTGCGCAGTTCAACTGTTTTCTATCAGCAACAACATTACTCAATGATTCTTTGCAACAAGAAATACAACTATAAAACCACTGGCAAATAAGATATATCTTTACTGCATGCAGTGAATTAGAACGTATTGTAGCATATGTCAGTTAAGCTCATCTGAATTGATAAGATAGTTTTATTAACCTGTATGCAAGTGGACTTTGGTTGTCACTACGTCACCATCGCCTTTAGAAATGAGGTTTGCAAAACAATGTATTTCATATACATCCTGCAATTATAAGGCTTTGTGACAATACACTCTATTTGCACAGCTCTAACATTATCGCCTCATACAAATACTTAAATCATACGTCAAAGCCATAACCATGTGCCTTGCGCACATTAAGACCTGGAGTATAACATTTTAAAAACAGTGTTATGATGTGTAAACATGATACAATTTATAATATTATGTTTGCTCGATTTTTATAATTGTTATCCACTAATCTATTTATTTTGAACAATCAGGAGTGTGGCAGCGCAGAGGGATGACAGCAAGAGAAAGCTACACACAACAACAAAAAAGGTGAATTGTACATGATAGCTTGAGTATGAAAATGACGAGGGACCCTTTTCTATATTCCCTCACAGCCTTACATTGTCATCGAAACGCTAAAACTCAGATCCCATCAGCCACAAAGTATAACTGATCAAACAGTGAGAGCCCTAAATTGGTAAAGTTTATTTGCGCTCCTTGGTATCTTACAACTTCAAGTCATTGTAATGTTAAAATATGAATGTAACTATAATTTAATCTATACTCAACGTCAAAATATCGTTTCACCGTAGCTTCATGTTAATCTAAAATTTTACAGCATAACACTGATTTCACAGTTATATTATTGACCCTGTCCTGGCAGGCTAGTGAGTAGTCTAACCACTGGTTTGGTATAATACTAGAAGGTTGACATTACTTTAGAAGTGCAACGTGGTAACGTTAATAGTTAATAATAAGCATGTTATTTATACTAACAGTTGTCGTTAACTTCGTTGTAATAAACTGTATTACATGCATACAAGAGTCTCCATACATAACGTGGTACTTAGCATGGCTGCTGTTGTTGGCTAGCCAACGCTACTGCAGTCAAACAAGCAATAACGTTGCAAACCCTGCTTGTAACATAATTACTAATTCACGCAGAGCATCAAACAGTTTGTTAGATGGATAACATTATTCAAAGTTTAGGAATTACCTGAAGTGTAAGCCTGGTGTTGGTATTACCAATCGAAACACAGGCTAGCATTCCTAGCTGACGGCAGCCGTCCAGCTTGTTACAGATGACAGTTCCTGCGGTTCGATTGTACACGCGTTTAGGCACGCCCACTACAACTCAAAAACAAATCCTATGATTGGTCAGAAATACACGAGGACGACGGTTAGATTTTGATTGACAGACGGCTCCGCCAATTGTTAGTGAGAGAAACCCTGCGATGGACCAATTGCCATTATTTTCCTGTCATGCCGGATACGTTTTCCAATATTTTTTTTTTTTTTTTAAGTTTTAAACCAGTTTCACTCTTAAATAATCTAACATTTTGCTCAGTAATAAATCGTTATTTCAACAAGATTGGATTAATGCAATTGAGGTTTTTGGCACTCTAAAAATAAATTCCGCCCAGAAAGTGATTGACATTTTGACGATCAAATCAATAGGCGGAACACAGAGGCTGCAGTATAATTTATCCTGGCGTACGCCGAAAAGCAACCGGCTAGCGGAATCAGAATCTGATATTTAGGGCTGTCAACAAAACATTGGCCTACAATGCGCCAGCTAGAAAGCACACAAAATATGGTACAAATGGCTTTTAATTCAATAACAGTTACAGTACCAAATCTTAGATTAAGCCCACGTTGCTTTTGTTCAGACAAAGTGCATCGGCTCTGTGACAGACCAGCAGGGCGGAGTTATTCGTTTACATTCTATACGACATGTTTAGAATATCGCATGTGCTAAAGTATGTAACACACAAATCAGTGGCTTCATTACTCTTGTTTTCAAAGAACAATTTTGTCTCAAAATACTTCACGCAATGGATACTTAATCAATCTTTTCTTGAGGTGTACCAGGTGAAATGAAACGAGCGTACCGCATCAGATTGACAGTGGACCAGTTATATTCGTCATCCTTGGGTGGATTTAAATTCTTCACCACGGAGTTTGGCTGGGCATGCGCAAACAGGAGGAACTTTCTCCAGTCCAGTTGGCAAACTGACGAAGTTGTCTTCGGAAACTTGAAGGCTCAAAACCCACTATGACTTCGACAAACATGTTTCAAGGGTTGGATACTGGTACAAAACCAAGTTCAAGGTGATTAATATAGTCGTGTAGCTTGTTTATCTGTGTAAGAAATGGCCAACATTGACTTACTTCGAGGGTAGGCAGTCGTTCGGTCAGATAGCTAATGTTAGTTATCTTAACGTAGGTTAACGTTAACATTAGCTATATGATAGGAGCTTTCGTCACTTTTCTGCTAATGCCTTCAAACATAAAGCTAGCACATCGCTAAGCCAAACATCTGTGTTGGAGCTCAACTCGAGCTAGCTTAGGTTGAGTTGTCTTTCGTTAGCAAAGTTAAGAGTCAAGAATTAGCTTTAAAGCTAACCGACCAGGCGTTGTCCGCTGCGCCTGCGGAAGTGTTGGAAAGCCACTCACTGCTCTTCTTTGTACTCGACAACAACGGCGTTGCGGCCAGATTGTTCTAGGGCAGATTCCGTTTCCTCTTACTGACTCGAAAGCGTCAGTTATTGGGTCAGCTCTGCAAAATGGTACAGTTAACGTATTTTGAGAAACTATAGCGTCAATTCTAACTAGCTAGCTAGAGTTTTCAAGACGTGTGGCGCCATTCCCAATATATAATCAAATAACCTGTAATTTGGCTGCGTTGGCTCAAGTTGTCGGATGTTCTGTAGCATACCATATTTATACCCAAGTTACTTTCTGTTTTCTATTTGTCCTCTTTGTGTGTTGGAGTGCAAAATGTGCAAATGTTTCTTACCGTTCAGTAAACATGAAACTATGACTCAACGGTTCTCTTAATACATTAGCTAGTGTCCACTCTTTCATTTTGACGTGTTTACTTTAATCTTTTATGATTTTAGTTATGATTCCAAGTAAACCGGTGAAAATCATCTATCTCTATTTGAAGTCTGTCTTTGCCAGTGCCTGCGCAGGGTAATTGATTTAAATGAGACTTGGATGAATACATTGTATAGGATCCTATATAAACGGTACTGTAATCTTTCATCTCCTGCAGGGTGTTGCAGCCTCCTGGAGGTGGCTCCAGTAACCTCTTTGGTGGATATGAAGATGACTCTGCAGCATCAAGAAGACCTAATAAGATGGCCTCTAAAGTTTTTGCTCCAGCAGAGGACTCCCAGTGTGTACCCAAACGCTCCAATCCTCCAGGTCAGACAAGCTTGTCAGGGCTTGATGTGCAGAGGCAGGCCAGTAAAAAACAGGGTGTGAAAACTGTTACTATGATGTGATAATTACAGTATACACTTTCACGGTTCTCTAAGTACACAAGACTTGTTTCTCTCAAATATTGTTCACAAATATGTCTAAATCTTTGTTAGTGAGCACTTCTCCTTTGCTGAGATAATCCATCCACCTCACAGGTGTGTAGGGGTGGGGAAAAAATCGATACAGCATAGTATCGCAATATTTTCTGTGGCAATACTGTATCGATACACAGACGCTAAGTATCGATCTTTTATTATATATGTGTTGGTCAGTTTGTCTGCTTGACAATCTGATTTTGCAGCAATACAATTGAAGTGAGATGAACAAACCGAGAAATGTATCTTTTTAGATATAACAGATCTTGACAAAGTTTCTTTTTGGGGACATACTTTGAAATTGGGGAAAAATTTGAGATTGGAAAAAAGTTAATGAATTGCAGTATATTGCAATATGTTTAAAACCGCAATAATATCGTATCGTGACATAAGTATTATGATTATATCGTGTCGTAAGGCCTCTAGTGATTCCCACCCCTACAGGTGTGGCATATCAAAATGCTGATTAGACAGCATGATTATTGCACAGGTGTGCCTTAGGCTGGCCCAAATAAAAGGCCACTCTAAAATGTGCAGTTTTACTGTATTGGGGAGTGTGGGCCAGGTCCGAAAACCAGTCAGTATTTGGTGTTATGGTTAGGGTCCATCTCTCTCTCTCTCTCTCTCTCTCGTCTTAACCGACTTGAGTGGGCAAATGCTCACATTTCGATGGCATTTGGCTCTTTACCAATACAGTAAAACTGCACATTTTGTGTCCTTTTATTGTGGCCAGCCTAAGGCACACCAGTGCAATAACCATGCTGTCTAATCAGCATCTTGATGTGCCACGAGGAGAAGTGCTCACTAACACGGATTTAGACAGATTTGTGAACAATATTTGAGAGAAGTAAGCGTTTTGTGTACATGTTGCGTTTTATAATTTTGTTCAGTATTGAAAAAGGGTCTGAGTTTTCAGACAGGGACTGCCGAGTCACCCTGACTGCCATATCGGCTTATTTTCACTGTGGCATTGGCATCCCTTAAATGGTCAGTGAATTGCTGCCACTGTAGAATGTGTACAGTATGGGACACTATCATTTTCTTATGTGCATGGTATGGGGGGGGACCGGCCATGAAAAAGCACCATTCCTATGTCAATCTATTTCTTAATCTCATAACCATAGAGTAGATTCAGCCACAGTGTCATACATCTGCAGGACCACCAAATGCACAGTGCAGTCCACTAGCCAATCAAAAGTGTCATGATTACGCTGTCACTGCTGCAAAACTTAACAAACATCTTGGTAATACTTTATGTAGGTGGGAAGACTAGTGGAATATTTGGGGAACCTGAACCTCCAGCTCAGCAACAGAGACCCAAACCTCCTGGTGGCCCAACCAGCAACATATTCGGTGCTGCAGAGAGTGCACCTGCTCAAAGCCAGAACCGAAGCCACCCAAATAAGCCAAAGGTAGGCCATGCACCTACATTTTATATTTCACTTAGACTTTGGATTTTACTTTATTTTTTATTTTTATATTATTCCTTTCCCCTCTTTAGCTCACCAACAAGTTAGTTTCTAAAGAAATATAAAAATATATATACATATTATTTGTCTACTTACCACTGTGCAGTTAGGGTCCAGTATCAGTCTGTCTTCCCCACAGGTCAATAGTGTTTGTGCAACCAGAGTATTGTTTGCTTAGACTCCTGAGACCAAACCTAAAGGTTTTCTGTAAACATGTTGAGGTTGGTGGTGGTATTTGTACATTCAACTGTCTACTTGCAGCCTGGAAAGGCATGTAAACATACTTTTAAAGGTGGTGGTGGTGGTGGTAGTAGTAGTAGTAGTTCATTTAGTCCAGTGAATGTCCAATGAACAACATGGAGCAAAGATTTGTTGCTGTGTTTTAGTTAAAATGGTGTACTAGTGATACACGAACAGGAGTCTGCACAGTGTTTATTTTGAAAATGACCAAATGCTCGAGCTGTTCCATCCACTTTCTGCCTGGCCTGTGCGACACCCGCTGCTCCATCAAAAATAGACCTAGTGTGTATTTTTAGCGGAGCAGAGAGACGCTTCTGGGAGACGCTGTGTGTCGTGGCTGGTGGAATCACAAGCGTTGTCTTGAGTGGCCGTGATTGCTCCGGTGGCCACGCCGCTGCAGGAATGCAGCACATTTAGGGGTTAGATAGGACCCTTGGTCATGGAAGTTGCACTGTTTTCCAGAATTTGAGCAGCTGCTTTAGCTTTATTCTAGTAGCATGAAGAAGAGGGCCTGTGTTAAGTCCTTTTCAGTGATTACTAGGGGTGGGAATGACCAGAGGCCCCACGATTCGATATTATCACAATACTTTTGTCATGATACAATATTATTGCGATTTTAAACATATTGTGATATTCGGCGATATATTGCAATTTATTACCCCTTTCCCAACTTCAAATAATGTCCCCAAAGGAAAACTGTCAACATGTGTTTTATCTAAAAAGGAAAAAAAAAAATGCATTTTGCTGTTTATTCATCTACCTTCAGTTTTCCATATAGTGGGCTGAAAAAGCAATTTTATTATTCTAGTAGCAAAACGTTAAATTCTCATGTGTAATCTATATAATAAAAGATCGATACTTTGCATCCGTGTATCGATACAGTATTGCCGTGGAAAATATTGTGATACTATGCTATATCGATATTCTTTATTTTATTTTACAGGACAATCTAAGTGTGGGACCTGAATCATCACCATGTAAGTTGCATAAAGGAAAATGTCCATGTGAAATCTTTTTGGGGGGATTTTCCTACTCGCTGTAGCTTTGAAAGTACCTCTGTTCAAGAGTCTTGTTATGTAGATCACAGGCATTAGAAAATAGTTGGGTCTTCCTTTTTCTTAGATGGATAGATATAGATTGTTACTTTTAGGATAAAATTCTATTCTGGCATTTCTGTAAGGCTTTCTTTTTTTTCCTGTTCAAGCACTTGAAGCCAAGGTCAGCCAACCTGAAGGGAAGGTGGAAGCTGCCCCCCCAGCTCCCATTCCAGCCAAAGAAGAGCCTGCTGTTGTCTCGGCCCCTCCTGAGCCCAAGCCCCAGTCCCCTTCTTTCTCTTCTTCACCTCCTGTTGAGAAAGAGGAGACTGGTGAGCTGAAGAACCACGAGCCTCATCTGGGACCCAAGCCTCGCTCTCACAACAGGGTCCTCAACCCCCCTGGAGGAAAGTCTAGTGTGGTATTCTACTGATGAGCTGAACACATCTCTACTCCCTGTTTGTGTCCATACGCTCCTTGTCTGCTCCCCTGTTAATCTTCTTTCATTCCAACACCCCACGGTTATTTCACCTGTACATCTAAACGCAGAGCAGGATTTTTTGTTCTTCTCACCAGATTCCTATTCAAATATGTTGTCCTCAACATCATGCACTTTGAGCCCTATTTCTGGTTTCCAGCTCTTTGTCCAATTCGTCATATTGTTCTTTAATGAAACCTGCGATCATTCAATCACCAATCAACAGGCTCGCTATTACCTAATCACTTTAACTGTGACACTATCAATCTCAGTATTGTGGTTACTAATTTCACAGTTTGTTTGTAGATGTAGTTTGGTTTAAGGCACAGTTTGTCATTTTGAAAAACGTTTTTGCATCTCAAGTATGGTTAAGACATCCGAGTGCTTGTACAATGTTCAGCTTTAAACAGTGATTGATGTGAAACGAAAATCCTTGAGTAAAAAATCAGACATTTGCTCAAATTTCAAGGTGCTCATTTTAAATCTTTAATGTGTAGGCATTCAGTCAGAAGGGGGTGAATAGATCTTCTCACCAATGGAAAATGTTTCAGGGAGTTCCACTAGTGCCACCTTTTATGTTGCTGGATCCTGATTGGATGACTACATAAAACCTGTCAATTTTACTAAATAATAGTTTAGTACTCGGTTAAAGGATAGATGCCAAAAATTTACTTTGAAACAAAGATGAATGCTTGACTCCCAAATGTTTCTGCTTCCTTAAAGAAAATTCCATTTTGATTGTATGCGGATGTATTGTGCAGGTACTTCTCTGCTTTGTCGTCATTGCTTGCTTTATCTGAGAACATGCCTTTTTTGCTTGGGGTAGGCCTCTGTTTATGTTTTAAATTAAAACGGCTGAAGATAAGTGAACTCTGGACCAGCGCGTGGCCTACCTGAGTCCAGGTGGGCTCATTGATAATCACCTTTTTCACTCACTTCACGATGCACATTCATGGTATTCTGGTGCCAGCCTGTCCCCAGTGTGTTGATGTGCCTGGCAGGCAATGAGCACAGCAGAAGAAGATCCTGTGTATTGCAATAAAACTGTTGTTTTGCATTTAAAGTTTGCTCATCTTGTTTACTTTCTAAAAACAGCAATAACCCTTTTTCTCTCAGTTTGAGATTTAATAATAACTGATTTAAAGTGGTGAAATACTTACCGGTAGGTTGAATTTACTTTCCAGAAATGGAAATACTCTGCATACTGTGTTAAATGTTTGTATGGATCAGTGTAAATGTGACCTACAAATTAAGTCTTGTCTGCTCCAAATGTATAGTTAATTCTTGAATCCCTGACACTGGTGCTTTTGTCTAGTTTTTTCCCTTTGGCACCTCTCTTTGCAAGCTGCTTGTTCTGAGACAAAATGGCCACTTTATGCCTGGGTGTAAAATGTAGTTCTTGCTGTGGAATTCCACGTTGGAATTTGCAGTACGGTTATTTCTTTCATTTTAAGCAACCGTCTAAAAGGGCAAACAAAATGTTTGTGCATGTGAGTAGTGGTACTGAGATGGGTAGGAGTCCTATTTGTATGTTACCTGGAAAACAAGGTCTCCTTATGTTACATTTTATTAAGTATTGATAAACCTTTTATAGCTTAAAAGAAAAGTGACACTGAAGCACACATTTCCAAAAAAACTAAGTCCAGAGACGGCAGGCAAGAAAGGGCTATTACTGGTACAGGATGTCAGCCTTGAAATTAAAATGTCACACTCAGCATATTTTTGTGCTAAAAATTTTGGGTGAGAATGACTTTGCATTGGTGAGGAATGAGTTTTGGCTGATTGCTTGGACCATTGTGACCAGCAACTTGAGTAACCAAAGCCTCTTTCACACGCAGCGTGTCTGTAAGAGTAGAACTAATGCTTAATAAGGTATTAAGGAAAACTAGGCAATTGCTTAACCTCTTCAACCTTGATTATGGTGCACTTGTGTGATATGAGAGGAAGACCGATAAACAACTCGTGTCTCTGTTGACTGAATGATCGTACATAATGGCTTATGGTACATTTTAGGCAATAAGAACATAAGACAAGTGATCCATAGGTGTAAATCGCAAGTCACTCGAGTAAGTCACATTTGTTTCCAGATTCTCTGAAGAAATTCAGTATGAGGTTATTGTGCTTATTTTCTCTATACTGCATTAATTGTTTCTGCTTATTGTAACTTTTTACCTGGGTGATAAAGATTTGCAGTATAATGCTTTAAATAAGATTTTTAGTTTCCAATGAACAAACACAAAGAGGTCCAGTAATTTTTACATTTTACATGCTGACACATACAAACCAGGTTTATACAAGTTCATGTAGGTTTACATCTGCTTTATCCACTTTTGGTTCAATACAAGGATTAGTGTAGGCCACCCACCTTCTGCTGAGCCTCTAAAGAAAACTGATGAATGGTGTGAAATGTAAATATTCTAAGTATTTCACTGCCACCTACTGCATGAAATAAGAACAACTGAAGACTGTCTGACTATTGCATATTGTACGTTTTTCCTGCCATCTCCCTTTTTGAGTGGCAGTTTGAAGAGCCACATGTGAGTATTTACTATTTTTTAATTTGGTTGTGTTGCTGTTAGAAATAGTTAAATATGGAGGTAGTTAAGATTGATTTGGCCTTGGCGGTGTGTGTCCTTTATCTGCATTGACCAGTTTTTGTCTCCATTGTTGTCCTCTCCACAGCAAACAATAGCCTTAGCTACACTTGTCAGACTGAAAGTTCAAGTGAAAGAAATTTGCTCTCAATTCCTTCCCTTTTTTTCACATGTCCTATGCTGTTCTATCTGTGTGGTCTTGATGCTGAACCCTTCCCTCTTATGTTAAGGCATTAGTCTTGTTGAGCATACATTCATACTAATCTTATACAGGGAAGAACAGTCCACATTTGTTAATAATGTTATAGGAAGTGTAAAGTTTTCTTTAAAAGGCAAGCAAAAAATATAACACTACCATCTTCGAAAGCCGATCCTTTTATGATAAGTGTTCTTGTTTGCGTGCTAATATACTTTTTCTGATACATCCAGTAAAGTTACTTTGTTTATTTTAACATCCTATTGGTTTTCATGTGTACAGCATTTACTTTAATATCACATGCCAACTGGAGATATTCATCTCTCTTAATGCTGATGGTGGGAATGTCCACTGAAGAAAGATATATTTTGACTCTATTCATCTCTTTTGCAGAGTCAGGTGCATTTGCAAGTACCTAATGATAAAAGTCTGACAGTGGAAAGCTGAATTCCTCCACATCTTGCCTTGTCATTGGAATATAATGAGGAGGTAATCTCTTTTCTGATCATATTTTAAATTGCACCCAGGCGGCAAAAAAAAAATTCCGAAATGTTGATTAAGCCTAACTCTTATTGTATCTCTTTCTGCATTCATTTTAAATATGTAGCTGCTGGTATGCTTAATGATCCAAGCTATCATTTATTTTAAATGAGTAGCAGACATTCACATCAGCATCATCTTTTTGAAGCAAATGATGACCACTTAAATCATGCAGATTCTGGATCAGCACTCTTATACTTATAATAATCCTGATTATGTATACTGTAGTTAGTAAAAGATAATTCATCATTAGGTTAAATAAATATTGTAAGGTACTTGCTACCTTTTTCCAGTGTCTTGAACCATGATGTTTGATTCTGCCTCCTGAGCTGAACTTTTGTCAGTATTTACTAAATAACCAAACTGAGTACTGACTTTCAGGAACAGAGCTGTTTTGTCTGGGGTAGTTCAGTATTTTTCAGTATTCTGTCAAGTGCGAAATAGTAGGCTATCTATTAAAATGGGCTGCCAAATTTTAACTTTAAATTAATCTATCAATAAGGTTCTGTATGGCCTAACCATGTGTACTTGCTTTTGTTTGTGGACGTTTCTGGATTGCAAAAGCATTTTACAGTATTTCATTTTTGGAGAGTGCATTGTCATTATTATTAAATTCTAGCACCATGTACTGCTGCAGACCTGGGTCAAGTGGGCTACGAAGATAGTTACAACTTCCGGTTTCATCTTCCAAAATAAAACTTGGCAAACGTGACTGCATAACCAAACCCAAAAGACAGAGCTGTAAGCTACTATTGACAACACTGAGGTCACACCTTCAGTATTGTTTATTAGAATTTGGTATTTAGATCACCATAAAGAGAGAGAAGTTATATGAAATAGAACTGAACAAATATATCAATAACTGAAAAATAAGTTAAAATGTATTTTTTGATGTCTATTTCTTGGGTTGCACAAGGGGAATTTGGACGCCTGACCCCAGTAATTTTAAAATCCTAAATACGGCTCTAACATGAGATGTTACATGTATGTTCACTTCTGATTTAAGAATGTTACCATGTTTTTCAGACACTGGCTAAACAGAAGAACAAACTAACCCAATTCAAAACCATATGGAAAGAAGTATTTCAAGCGGTGAGTACATAAAATCCCAGACCTTAAATTTAGTCATATAAATGTATGATGTAGAATAGTATATTAATGAAGACAGTCTTTAAGCTCTGACGTAATTGGTTGAGTATTATATATTGGTTGACAATTATATATTAGGAAGATCTTTATTCAAAAAAGATTGTTAACGTACAATAACAGAGAATTGTCTAGTGTCTATGAAGAGGTAATAATAAATGAGCTCATTGGGAATGGAGTAGTTTTTAAGGATAGAGAGCTAATAATTCAAATGACGATCGTATGAAGCAAAGCACTTCAATTAGCCTATCACAAAAGAGTGTTTTTTTTTTTTTTATTGTCAA
The DNA here is from genome assembly GCF_004354835.1 of Perca flavescens. NCBI lineage: Eukaryota > Metazoa > Chordata > Actinopteri > Perciformes > Percidae > Perca > Perca flavescens. The sequence goes on along the minus strand of NC_041345.1, from coordinate 8,259,673 downwards.
AATTGATCCAGCAGGGGCTGAAATATCCTGATATTCAGAACATAGAATGGGTCAAGCTTCAGAAACATTGAATCTCATACATTTCCCATGATGCAACAAGTGGCACACTGATTTATTTCACCCTCCCTGCCTGCCAAACTTCCTAGAAACTCCACGTTTTGTAAAAACGGCTTTGCCATTAAAAAAAAAAGTTTAGTTTCCAAACCCAAACTGAGATGAACATGGTGAAAACATCAGGGTTATTTACTTTAGAAAGCTCTAACAGTTAGCATGTTTCATGTGTAAAATTGGTGTGTCCCTCCCTTTAAAAACGGTGTTGTTTTGACATCATTGAGCATCTATCATTATTTAACATAATCATAAGTCATCAGCTTTTGTAGCTTTATTCTGAAATCGTGGAGGTGACTTCCGGTATTATTTTCCTGACTTGACGCAGGCGTGACTATGGTAGTGCCGCTAGCTCAATGCAGACGGTGTGACGTCAGCCAGAGTCGGTCAGCTGGCTCCTCAATCTGAACAGCAGGGAGAGCCTCTCCCATAGGGAGACATCACCATCAACGCCCGAGCCTGGCCAGCAGCGTCGGCCGCCCGCTGGAAGGGGGAACAAAACATGGAGGAAACGATATTATAGCCTAGTGGTGGATCGGGAGTCGGCGGGGATCGAGAGCGTTAGATTATTTATTTACTCCTATTTATTTATTAATTTATTTATTTCCCCTGCCAGCAATGGCTGGGATCCATGGCTGCGGTTGCTGAGAGGCAGGTGCAATATCATCGACGAAGGCATTTCGTTCCTGGGCATGGGCTCAACGAAGGCCGATCGACAGGCTGGCCCTCTCCACATCCGCTGCTCCCCGGATCAGATGCTCCCTGCGGGAGGAGAGCAGTAGCTGGTCTGCGTCTGGAGGCGATACAACGGGCTGGTGGCGGAGGAGGGGGCCCTCTTTACATCAAAATATTAGAGCCAGTAATTTCAAGGTTATGCGCCGTTACACACAGCAACAGGCAGTGTTTGTTCAGTGAATCTGGGCTGCTGCAACATGACATAGGTGTCTTTAGTTGCAGAAATTCTGTGATTGAATGTCACCCTTTTTCTGCGGTGATCGGATCCAAACCTTGTGAAAGTCTCGCCTAACAGGCCCGAAAAACGGTTGAGCGCAGCCTCCTCATCTGGAAAACAGAAGTCGGTTCCAGTTGCCAAGATGATGGAGCTGCAGATAGACGAGGTGGTCTACCAGGACGACTACGGCTCCGGCTCCGTGATGTCGGAGCGCGTGTCGGGTTTGGCTAACAGCATCTACCGGGAGTTCGAGCGGCTGATCCGCAGCTATGACGAGGAGGTAGTGAAGGAGCTGATGCCGCTGGTGGTGAACGTCCTGGAGAACCTGGACGCGGTGCTGACCGAAAACCAGGAGCACGAAGTCGAGCTGGAGCTGCTGAAAGAGGACAACGAGCAGCTCATCACGCAGTACGAAAGGGAGAAAGCGCTTCGCAAGCAGGCAGAAGAGGTGAGTCACCCCCGGTTCGATGGGCCTCTACCCGCATCATCACATCTAGCTTCACGCTGCTTCCTTCAGTCATGGTGTCCTGTATGAACTGATAGGTTTCACCAGACATGTGACTCATGTTTAGGCCTGTGACATGAGCTTATTTTTGGTCTCAATGCACTGCAGACACTGCTGACAAATGTTCAACACTGTCTTCTATCAAGCGGTTAAAAATAAAATCTATAACCCTATAATAAACGTAGTTTAAGCCTATCATACAGTTTTATAGCAGAACTGCTTATAAAGTAGGCCTACCTCAAAGATGTACTCAAACTCTACTTACTTTTGTAAAAATACTTTTACTACATTATAATACCCAAACCAAAGTAACAACGGATTATACAATTTCATTTAATTTTGTACAAGTTTTGTTGTACTTTAGCAGGTAACCTCAGGTGTGTAGGCCTACTTAAGAGACACCGGTGCAAAGTTTGAAGTGTAGTAAAGCAAAAGAATAAAGTCCTGCAAAATGGAAACAATTTAGAAAACAAAATTTTAATCTAAATCTGCTTTCCAGGAATATTGCAGAATCCAGTTAAGCAAAGATGTTGAGGTCTAAATACAGTCATTACATCGCAGACAAAGTAATGTTTCTTTAGGAAATGGTTGCAGCGGAGTAAATGTGTACAGTATGTCAGCTACCTTATGCAAGAACATGCAAGTAAACAGTTCTCAAAGATTAAACAGATTTCTACTTATAGTCACTGTTAAAGCCAAATTGTCATAGAAACACATTTATATGTATCAATAACAGCATTTTTATTGACTGCTACAATTGCTCATACTACTACTAGATCTGCTAATACCACTATACTATTTTTGGACCTGCCTTTGTTTTTTACTATTACAGGTGTTACTGTCACAACTACTTCTGCTCCTACTTCCACCGCCAACATTACAACTACTAACAGTGCTTCCACCACTGCAAACATTAATGCTAACTAACAACAAAATGCTAATTTTTACAATAAATAAGATAAATTAGATTCCTTTTTTGTGCTTTTTTTATTATACATGAGTTTCCACACAGCACAGCTGAAGTCTCAAATGTAAATACATATGCAAATAAAAAGTTATGACATGATAGCGCACATACAGTATATGGTGATAAAGAGACAGTCAGCACAGCTTTGACAGATGAATGGTGTAGGCTTGACTCTCAGTGGGTGTTTCCATTTAAAAACACAGCAAGAACAGGAACACAAACAACAAAAGTGGAAATCCATATGAAGCTATTACATTACCGGCCGAGCTCCACCTCCTTCCTCTGACCAGTGTAACAGCAGCCATGGGATCCAGTAGGCATCATAAAGCAACTTTAATCCTGCTCCCATCCAAAGAGGCCTCAGCATATCACTGGCAGCCCTGCTAGTATCAGCTTAGCTCAGCTTTTAGTCTGTTTCATCATCTGCTCTCCCCAGTGTGTTTCCTCCCTTTGTCGGTTATCTGGTCTGTTTTCCCTTTAAGCCTGTAATTTAAAGAGGACTTGCTGCTTCATGTTAGCATTTCAGCATTTCAGCATATTTAAGCTTATTTTAATGTCATGACGGGAAACAATCCTTTTTTGTAAAAATGTGGTTGCATTGTAAGTATTAATACTTGAAAGCCAACAAGTAATGCAGATAACAGTAGGAGTGACCGATGCCAACAGGTCCAGACATGGTTTTAGTTTTTTTCCTAACATTAATACCAAAAATCAAAACTAAAAGTGTCTGTATGATAACTTGCTGGTGATGAGGAAAAGGGGTAATCATCATTAACAATAACTGTATATATGCTGGATATAGAAATCAGAACTGCTACCTAAATCAGACAATGAGCTGGGGGAAGGTCTGTTTTAGCTCAATGATAAAACATGCTTTAAAAGCAGACTTTATCTTTCCTTGAGATCTTGAAAATGACATCGTCAATTTTAGTTAAAAACTGTAACACATACATCCTGCTTCTTCTTTTTTTCGTCCAATGACACACTTTGGCTCACCGGACAAGAGAAAACCTAGATTTAAAAACTTCATATGTGGCACACACGTCCACAATTTGAATTATATTCCCCTTTCATCACATTATCAATTAGGTCTATAATGTTTATTTTCTGTATCCAGGGAAGGTTGTGGTGAGTGTATGGGCACATTGACGCAGAGGAGCTGCCGGTACTGTTTTCTTCTGCTGACTGCCCAACAGTACTGAAGCAGTTGACTGTGAAGTGCCTTGCTCAGTAGTTTTTACGAGCATATTGTTGTATTCTTTCACTTTCTATGTCTGGATCCTTTCAGCAAAAACTGGGATTCATATTGGACCCACACCTATAGAATGTTAAGCTTTGGCCTTATTTATATCTTAAGCAATTTAACCAAGTCGGATTTTAATATAATATAATCATGTTTCTTGATTTTCTTTGTCGTTCGGGAAGGTTATGTTTGCAGCCAGTGAGAAAAGTTTACATCTTCAGCTCAAATTAGGTGATGCATTTGAATGGAACAAAAAACCAGAGAGACAGTTTTGTCTGACTATCTGAGGGAATAATGGGGGATGGGACAACGTGCGAGGCGTGGGGAATCATAGGAAATCAATAGTGCACAGAGCACACTGAGGGAGCCTGGCACTGTAGCCTGATTTGTGCTTATGAGGAGCAGAGACAAAACAACAAGAGCAAAGAGAGAGAGAGAGAGAAAGAAAGAAACTGAGGATTAGAAAGCTGCAGCATGGGCGACTTAACGCACAGATCGGACAGAGGCAAAAGCTAATGCAAAGAAATGGCAGTATGACAGAGAATCTCAGAAAACAATAACACACCCTCTAACAAGACACTGGAACAACAAGCAAAAAGGGAATCAGATTACAAGGTTATTAGGCTCAAGCTAATGGTAAACAAAGCCACAGCTCCCTGTCTGCTCATATAGCCTTCACCAAGATAACCAGGATTACAGTTACTAAAGTGTGCTTAACAAGTTCAGCCATTTTGTAGCATCTTTATTGTTTTCTGTTTTGTTCTGCAGGCCGCCTGATGGAGTGATCCATCCCTTTGTAACACTTTCCACAGACAGTAAAATGTAAACAGTAACCGATCTGCCTCTGAACATGCTCTTATCACATTCTCTCTTGATGTGATTTGCTTTAGTCAGTTGTACACGGAAAACAGATTTTAACTTATCAGCTTCAATCCATATGACCTGCAGATTCGACATGGTCACAAATACATTTTTCCACTATGTGACGTGAGACATTTTCTATAAGATTTTTTCTACTAAACGCAAACAAATGGAGACATGCTACTGTCGCTTCGCTCTCTGTTGTTCAGGCAATACACAGTGTAAATAGTTGGAAGTGTGACCACATCACAGTCAAAAGCACTTAGCTACGGTTTGGCAGGAAAGCACAATAGCTTCAATCAGTCATTACAGGGTTACTTCATGAATTAATCATACTGGACAGAATAGCACAATAGTCCAGCCCATAAACACAAACATTGTGTTATTCTACCTGTGTAATTATTGTCTGCATAAATCAAATGTCCTTTTGATAATACACCACTATGGTTTTTTAAAGTGCTCATATTATGCTTTTTGGATTTTCCCCTTTCCCCGTGTTATATATCTTTTTTTTGTGCATGTAATAGGTTTACAAAGTGTAAAAGCCCAAAGTCCACCCCAAAGGGACTTACCATCTCCAACAGAAAACACTGTTCACAAACTGCTCCAAACAGCTCTATTGGAGTCCAGCCTTTATTTCAGAGACAAACGTGTTCACTTTGGAACACACGTTATAATGCTCGCCTAGCTGCTAGCATGGCACGTCCTCATACTCTGCAACTGTCTAGCTAGTAGTCCTTACCTAGTTACTACGCATGTGCGACTCCCAACGAAGATGGAACAGAAGTGAGATGTCTCACTCTGTAGCTAAAACAGAGAGCTCAACACACAGGGTGAAAAGAGGAGCTGCAGCAATGTGCAGTACAACAAAAATATGGTGTTTTTTGAAAATTAAACCATGTAAACCTGTTCTGATATAACCTCTAAATACAATTATGAACCTGACAATAAGCATAATATGAGCACTTTAAAAGTTTCTAGTTAGCAAACCACTACATACTGTATGCTGCACCTCCTTAACCATTAATTTTAATAGCAAATACTGCAGAGAAGGGAGAGGTAAGGTGTCTGATGCAGGTAAATGTGGTTGATAGAGGAGTGCATTTCAAGGGCATTACAGTAGGACGTGTTCCCAGTCCAAGGGGATACGACGAAGGGTATTATTTCATGAAGCTGTGGTCTGCTGCTACTGTACAGCATGATGGTGGTCAACTAGTGGTCACTAGTTTTAGGGCATTTCAATTAGGCCATTACATTTTTAATTTTATAAAGACATCCAATCGGAGTAGAAAACACACCTGCTTTTTTCTATTTAGAGAAGAGTTTTTTGCTCTAGAAAACAACATGCAGGCCCTCGGATAGGAATATTAAATGTTATGAGAGATGGAGAATATAAATGTGTATGTAGTCAGATTTTTTTTATTGGATATAAAACTTTGGTTATTATATTGATAGCAAAGTTCCAAAAACAAAACAGTGTGACGGCTGTATATTCATCTTGTTGGTTGATAATAAGATGCAAATTCAAACTGTGTTGCTCTCCACAGTGCTAAATATCACTATTAGTAGTTGTATCATACTGAAGGTCATCACATTGTAGCAATTGTCTTTTTTGTGTGGTGCATATCTGCTGCGTATTCCTGGTTCAATCTCCCTGCAGTCAGAGGATTACAGTATTAAGACTTTGTGGACTTGCTGCACTGAAAAAGGGCGTCATTGTGAACAGCTTTATATAATCATAAAAACATGCAATGTGAAAGGGAAGTAGACAGCTCTGTGTTTTCCTGTTCCTCAGTACACTGTGGGACCAACTGAGGTATTTCATAGAGCTGTTGACAAACTCCAACCTTTCTGTAAGAGGCAAAGGCTTTATTAAAAAATAACATGTTTCTCACCCAAACACCCACACTTGACTCAACCAGGCCAGACGGCACAGTTGGTGTTGCTGAAAGGTGATTTTGCTGCTGTGAAAAATGTCATTAGTACATGACAACACTGTGTATTAACCACAAGCATAGTAATCTTAGTGTGCAGTGTTCTTTTCTCTATGATTTCCTCAAATCAATATACAATACTTACAGTGTTGTAAAACTTGTCAATTTTAGTGAAGTTTGTGATTGTATATTTGCAGCATAATTTTTGTTCATGTCTCTTTCATCAGAAATTCATTGAATTTGAGGATGCGTTGGAAGCTGACAAGAAGGACCTGCAGGTGCAGGTGGAGTTTTTGGAGCTGCAGGCGAAACAGCAGGAGCTCAAGACAAAGAACTATTCTGACCAGAGTAAGTGGACAGACATCCTTACTACAAACTTCTGTGTTCCCATAAAATATAATGTACTGTGCACACGTGGCTGCTCTTGATGAATGTCCCAGACATAGATTATGATGCCTTTGTTCAATTTATGAATACTGGCATGCATATTTGATTGGCTCTTTGGTTTTGTTTTCTTTGCCATCTACCTGTAAGATGTTTTTCTGTGTGAAGTTTAGACCCAAACAGGTAAATGGCTTAAATACTGGCGAGTAAGATTGGTTAGCTCTTTGCTCTAACTATCAGAGTGCCTCCTGGTTTTTTTCTTGCTGTTAAACTGTTCTCTCTCTGTCTCCTAGTCACACGGTTGGAGGAGCGAGAATCAGACATGAAGAAAGAGTACAATGCTCTGCACCAGCGTCACACTGAGGTAAGAGCAAACATTCAGCCTAACAACTTTTCAACTGGAGTCCCTAGACCTAAGCTCTTACATTTCCATATCCAAAATCCCCCAGTGGCTAGAAATGGCAATAGGTGTAAACCGAGCCCTGGGTATCCTGCTCTGCCTTTGAGAAAATGAAAGCTCAGATGGGCCGTTCTGGAATCTTGCTCCTTATGAGGTCATAAGGAGCTCCTTATGAGGTCATAATGAGGTCATAAGGAGCAAGGTTACCTCCCCGTTCTCTGCTTTGCCCGCCCGGAGAATTTGGCCCACACATGAGAGAGAGAGAGACATCATGGCTTTCAAATGGGCAAAGTGGCAGTTGGTCAAGGCTGCACCCCCACCCTCCACCTTGTCCCCCCTCTCTCTCCTCCTCAGTAGCTACAGAAATGGCACATACTAAGGAAAGCTCATTGTGGGACTGGCTCTAGTGGCTGTTATTCTGCACCAAGACTGAATTTCGGGGAAGAGACTTCCGATACAGTATTAGGGGACCACTTAGGTTTATATGAAAGCATCCAAAAAGCATAATGTCATGGGACCTTTAATAAGGCAAAATATTGCAGTAAAGGAGCATACCAATGTTTTGCTTTTTTAGGCCTTTCTCCACAAATCAGATGCTTTACTCTGGTGCCGACCATTTCTTCTAAACCATATTGTTTTACCTTTTAAATGTTTCATCCTACATTCCAGGCAGCCATTGGTTTCAGCTAAGGAAGCCCTTGTAAGTGCAGACATGTTTGTTACTGTTATGGATCACCTAACAAGCAAATCTCTATAAATGAATGGAAAACAATGGCTGCCTGGAAAGGAGAGAAACACAATTTGAACATTGAAAACAAAGTGTGTGCATTTAAAGTCGTATGTGATGTGTAGTAAATAACCAGCAATAAGCAAAAGCCCTAGTATATGGTCCTTTTGAGCTTTATAATCTCACAATATGATTGTCCTTTTTGTTCACAAAATTGTATCCAGGGTTATCCAACATTTAGTAGATTATAATTAATCTTGTAATTAAATCAATTTTTAACCTTTTACATGCAACTCCTTTACACACCAGTCCAGGGGTGTCTCTCCTGCTTTCTCATGTACTTTTCCTCTCCCTCATTTCTGACATCTTTTCTTTTTCTTGCCATCGTGCATCACAGATGATCCAGACGTATGTCGAGCACATAGAGCGGTCCAAATTGCAGCAGGCAGGGAGCAACAGCCAATCAGAAGGCCCCGGCTGTGGAAGAACGTGAGTTGTTTTTTTACGCATGTGTTTTTGGGTGTAAATGTGTATATCTTTGTGTGGATTTGAATTGTGACTGTCACCCATCGTCTTGTTGCTAACGTTTCATGTTTTTGTTATGAATGTATTAGGCTTTTCATGTTTCAACATTCTCATTGTGTTGATGCCGGCATTTGTTTGTCAGGAGCCACGATGAACCGCTGCTACTTTTTACCCACTGACAAAGGAAAGAGGAAATGTACAAACAAACCTGTCAGCCATAATGAGCCTTGTTGTTAATAATTAGAAGAAGAACAAAGTTTGGACTTATCAGTTAAACTTAAAAATAGACTGCAAGTGATGCAAAATAATACCTAAATGCACCACCCCGGACTCCTATTGGTAGAGATGCTTTTAAAAGGGTAGGGTTGCTGCCAGTTCATGTTAGAGTGGAGCAGTTAAAGTTGAATCATATGTTTAATGTTATAAATGGCTCTGCTCCCAAATATTTGCATTCCCATATAAAAATGGTTCATACACAGCATAATCACAATACTCGGGCCAGTGTCCGTTCTTGTAAAGTGCCCAGAGTCAACAATGCAGCTAGAAGTTCTTTTTTTATACAGGTATAACATTGTGGAATAATCTGCCACTTTCCCTCAAAATTGTAAATACCAGGGGGGCTTTTAGATATGAAGTAAAGGTATTTTTATGGAACAGAGTAGCCAATATTTTTTAGTTAGAGTAGATTGATTATTTTATGTGATTTATGATTCTTTAATTTTAGAATGCTTTTAAACCTTGGATGATTTGTATTATATGTTATTGTTTTTGACCAGAAATAGGTCTTTGTTATGTGTTGCATGTTTTAACACCAAGGACCATGTTGGAAATAAGTGTTTACACTTTAACATGCTATCCTTTGGATTATGTTGTTTGTCAAATCCAAAATAAATCAATCAATCAATCAATCAATCAAATGTTCCAGCTTGCAGGGTTCAGCAATTAGCCAGCCCATGAGTTCCGAAAATGTATAAGCACGAAGCAAGACAAGGCTTCTGTAGCTGGGCTGCAGATTAGTCGTGTTCACTATACACACAGTATCTTAAAAATCTGTTCAGCTACACTGTCCAAGGCATTTATAATCCTACAAATCGTCATAAACTGTTAGAAACAAAGCCCTGAATGAGGCCGGTGTTTCTCATGATGGTTTGTGTTTTGTTGTGATTCTTTTAGTATTATTATTATGGTTGCATTATAAACACTGATTAATCTTGCAAGATTCATTACATATTAACAAACTGCTGATTATCTGGATTATCCGTTTTAATAGGAATAAGTGAAGAAAAAGTGCAGAATTGTAAAATTGTTTTAAAACTGGAGCCAACTTGTAAAGGTGAAATTGTGTGTGTGTGTGTGTGTTTGTGGTTTCATGTCTCATGGCATGTTCCTGTGTCTTGTTTTTTTCTAATCATTGTCTGTCTGTCTGTCTTGCTGGTTTGCTCTCTGTTGCTGCTGTTTGCACAGTCAACGCCACAAATGGAGGAAAAGGTAAATCCAACATGGTACTACAACGGCCCTACCTTGGCTCTGCCGTCTAAACCAGCCTGCTTTTGACTCAAAATGTGACTTGAGAATTGTTGATGTCCCTTCTCATATGTTTGCCGTGCCTCAAAAACTTGTGTAAAGAAGAATTCAATCATGCGTCTTTATTAGTTATTGATGCTTGTGACAAGAATTTATTATTGTTATGTAAGCAACTTACAAGCAGATGTAAGTAGTTGTGGAAATATTGATTGGCAGCCTGCACACACAGTTTCAGTCCGTTTTGTTCAGGCATCATACAACAAACAAACTGCATGTAGTTAATCAGCAATACAAGAAACTAATTCCTGTATGGTACATTGCTCTTTATAGGAATATCTTAAGATAGCTTCTCTGTGTTGAGTTTTCCACAAACTGTCTGTAGTGGTCTGTATTGATGACTCCGTCTTTTTGAATGACTTGCATCTGTATGCCCATCAAATTGAGAATGCTGATGACTGGCCTGGTGGACTGGACTGCATGCCCTCAAAGCCCTTGTTGCTTCTCGTTGTAGGGCTTGTAAATCAGCCATTTTGCCTCTCCCCTAAAATCTCTATCCCGGTCTTGCTCTATTTTCACATTTATGCAGGTTTGAGAGCAGGCATTTGCTGTTTCCTCATGTTTGTGTGTGTTTTTTTTTTATGTGTGCTCCAGTTTTCTCCACACAGTCCAAAAACATAAAGTGTAACACTTATTCACATTCTTGCCAAGAATTATCAATCTTCTCATCTAACTCAGCATAAGAATAAGCGTATTTCCAAAATGTTGTCCGGGTTGTTTTGGGCCTTGCATCTAATGCATGCCAGGAAAAGCTCCAGCCCTGTAGAAGAAAAAGTGATTAATAAATAGAATAAATTAATAAACAATAATCAGTCTCACTTTAGTCTCCACTCCTCTCTGTGTGTCCTCTACCAGCAGCAAAACGGAACGTCCGCCTTCATTGAGTCTGTACCCCAGCGGCGAGGGCATGGTACGTGGGGGTCTCGGGGGGGCTAGGATGATGCCCGGGAAAGACATCTGGCAGGTCAGCGAGCTCGGCCAGTCGACCTTCTGCTCTGCCTATCAGGTGGGACAGACAGTGGCCCTGTCCTCCTCTGTGACCACAACCGCAGCCTGGGGAGTGGAAGTGGGAGGGGCCGGCCTTACTGCTGCCTGTCCTGCTAGGCACAACCACACGGACCACCTCCCCTCCCATGCCTCCTTGTGTCACTTTTTAGGAAACTATTTTATTCACAACACTTGGAAAGCGACCCTTAAAAGTCAGCCACTGAGTTTTCTTTATAAATGTGTAATCATAGAGCTTCTACTCATGTTTTAGTTTATATTAAGTTTTTAATGTCCCTTGTTTTTTTAAAACTAGTGCTTTATCTGTGAGAGAAACAGTCAAGGTAAGGAAAAAAAGAGGACAGTGTTGCTTTGTTGTTGTGGCTTCTCCTGGTATTTAGCTTTGAAAACAAGCTGAGCTTATAGTGCACATTTTAGGAGTTAGATACCCTTATTTTAAGTTGTGTTACTAGTTGAATGGAATATGTTATGTGTGACAGTGACTTTAAGATGCTGGACAACCTGTGAAGTCCAACATTTTTTTTAAGTATTTTACTGAGGATAAATTCAGAACTGAAAGACTTGAGCTACCTACTTGACCTGTAAACTTCCCTAAATAATTCAATATGGAGAATTTTTTCACAGAACAGCTAAGTTATTTGTATTCATGGGTTTCATGCATCAAGAAGTCACTGAACATTTTACATTTTTTGGCATCACACCAAAGTTGCCCACAATTTGACAAAGATTAACACTAGGAATTTAAATGTGGAATCCATGTCCAGAACTTTAACTTTTCAAAATAACCAAAAAATTAAGTAAATCAATTTTGTCATTCATAAAAACATGAAGCCTAGAAAACTAAAGGGAATTGTACCACAAAACATGCGAGCTGCTTACAAGAAAGTCATAATTGTCTCTATCTGGTATAATTTTGCCAACAAACCACCAGTCACACCAGATGCTACCAGATGTGCAGATGTTTTAGGTAAAAATGTAGTGCCTGAGCCTGCCATCACTATATAGTTCTCATAAAGAAGCTGTTTGTCTCTTGCTTCCATGTCATCGACTCAAACCACCAAGGAGGATGAATCAGAGTCCGACTCAGTGGCGGCCACACCCAGCAGCACAGGAAGCAAGTCCAACACACCCACCTCCTCCGTCCCCTCCGCCACTGTCACCCCCATCAACGAGGGCTTCCTCCCACAATCTGAATTTGATGCGATGCGGACTGGGAACCGCAGGAAAAGTGCCAAGCGACTCAGCCGGAATATGGAGGTGCAGGTTTCCCAGGAAACCAGGAATGTCAGCATCGGTAAGAGGGTGTCAAAAATACACCCTACGACAGTGGTCTTTTTTTAGGCCAGGGACCCCTTAGCTGAAAGAGAGACCGAGTAGGGACCCCCTACTGCATATATTGTCTACAATTGAGTTGCATATTAAACTGGGCTGAATGGATGAAAGAATGGTCATTATTCATGCATCATGTTTTAACATTAAACATACATGTGGAAGGCACAGTGAATCTTAACATAGTAGCAAAAAATAAATAAATAATCCACAAATGTATCTTTGCTATTGATATGTTGGATTCATATTAATGTATATTTTCAGACATTTAAATCTTTGAAAAAAGAAACTTAAAAAAAAAATATATTTAAAATAATTTGGCGGCCCCCCTGCACTAACTCTGAGGACCCCCTAGGGGTCACGGGTCCCTTGTTGAAGATCTCTGCCCTACGACCTTTGTTCCCTCCCAAATATTGGAGTGGTGCAAAGTGCAAAAAATATATATAATTAAAATGTTTCTGCTAACATTCAGTTCCGTTCATGTTTCCGTCATGTTTTTCCAGGCATGGGAAGCAGCGATGAGTGGTCCGAGTTTCAGGAGATCATCGACTCTACCCCTGAGCTGGACATGTGTGTGGACCCCCGTGTGTATGGAGGAGGAAACAGGTACAAATACACTGTGGCTGCACTGCACATATTGACAGTGCACAGTGAAAATCCTGCATTAAAGCCCAGTTATTACTAAACATCTACACGTCATGTAAGTTTTAAAGCAAATGCGGCCTTTTTTGAAGTCCAGTTTTCTTTCATTCTACTTTGGTGTGAAAAAACAGCTTGTAGAGACTTTTCCTTCTTGAGTTAGCTAATTCAACATAGTGAACATCATGTCTGCAGTTATTCTTTGTTGAAGTTAGGGTAGGGTTTTTTGTATGCAGATTTATAGTCTGTTTCATCCAAACAAAGCGAGTAGCAGTTGCTTGAAAATCACCAAGGCTAAAGTTGTGCAGATATTTGGTGGACAGTGTTAACTTACACATGTGCTGGACTGCCATAACAAAGTCTCATATTTTGATTAAAATTAAATATGGTTTCTGTCTCACTGACCTTAATCTGTAAAAACTAATAGGTGTTGTTGGCAACTTCTCATTGGTGTGTTTTTTTTTACCCACCTGTGTTTACATATTTAAGGTTTTGGTGTTGTATGAACCTGTATGAATTTTACCAGGTGTAAGTCTGAGGACCAAAATGTCATAATTTAAGGGAGTGACCGGCAGCGAGCAAAATATTTTTGGTCCTTTCACAACTATTGTCTAATGAAATCTAATGCGTGTTTCAGCCCCTCTCAGGGCATAGTGAACGAGGCCTTCGGCATCAACACCGACTCGCTCTACCACGAGATCAAAGACGCCAAGTCGGACATCATTGGAGACGTTGATGCAGGCGCCGAGCTGCTAGGTATGAATAGAACTTTGACTGCCATAACTTTTGCTGTGGTCATAGGTTGATTAGTTAAAATACTTAACCCTAACCCTTGAAGCTTGGCAGTAAAGTGAAGCAAATTTTTGCCATGTTATCACTTTGCTGGTTGCAGCTTAGTGATATCCTTCTCTTTTGCTCAGTTGTAAATATTTCACTTCAAAGGAAATGCCTGAACACTGCTGCTGCCTTCTTCACCTCCTCATGAATTGGTGAAAGTGAAGCTTGACTTCTATGCTAACATGCCAAGATGTGATATTACTTAGTAATATCAGATTCAGTGCAGATCCAAAGGAAGGGAAGTAATGGCGGATGCTTGAACACATTACACAATGATAGCAATTGTTTTGGCTCTGCGTAACTGCAGGGCAGGAGCTCCATGTGAGGCTGTGCGAATATGCCACTGCACTGACTCTGACTTTTTACCTTGCATGGCCGAGGCTGGATTATGCACTCCATGGCAGCAGCTCATCCCTGCGTCACATCCTGAAAAACCATACAATCCCTCTCTGGCTGCACCCGCAACCCCAGCTGCCCATTCATGCAGTGTTACTTTTATTTTGTATTTTTGTCTTTCTACTTTTTTTTTTTTCTCTCTCTCTCTTTAAACATTGAGTTTATTCTATTTCTCAGATTTCATTGCACTTTATATTTATACTTATTGATTATCATAGATGTACACTTTAAGGGAACCTGGTGGATTTTGTTTGTTCATTTCTGGGTTGTTTTGATTTTTGTGCAGCATAATTAGAACGGGAGATTTGATCCATCTTCTTCTAACTTCTCACCACGTTTCCTTTTTTTCTCTTTTTTTTATGTGCTTCTGCTGGTGACACCCATAGGCGAGTTCTCAGGTGTGTATCTGAACATGCATTGGTTGGTATATATTTTTGTACTCTTTCGACTCCTCTCTACTTTCTAAACTCCACATCTAAGAGTAGATATTGACCAGTGTGTACAAATTAGAAAAAAAGGCATAACTATAGTTGTAGCATGTTGTTATTCATTTATTGCTTGGTCAAGCAATTGGAAATTTGGATGATACAGTAGATACCCACTCTTCGTTTTTCGTGTTCCTTTAAAGTCACAATGAAAATGTTTTGATCTTTAGTGATTGCCACAAGCTGTCAGTCTGCATACCCTAAGTTTTCAGCCAATTGTATTAAAAACTTATAGTAGATTGTGTTGGTTTGGAAGGACCCTCCCACCCAGTATCAT
Organism: Perca flavescens; assembly: GCF_004354835.1. Taxonomy (NCBI): domain Eukaryota; kingdom Metazoa; phylum Chordata; class Actinopteri; order Perciformes; family Percidae; genus Perca; species Perca flavescens. The sequence goes on along the minus strand of NC_041345.1, from coordinate 8,244,518 downwards.
GTTAAAACAGGAAATGCATAATTTCACAGAAGCAATATGCTCTTAAAATTCAGTTTCACTGGGACTCTAAAATAAATCTGATGCTATTTGAATAACTTATCTGTCGGGCCACAGAAATATTCTTTTGTTTCAGTTTGAAGGCCAAATAGCAGCTTTTGTGTTCTTGAGCCCTGCTGCTCTTCCTCAAGTCTAAATTAATAAATGCTTATCAGCATCCTCTCTCTTCTCTCTTCCATTCCTGTCCTTCTCTTTTTCCTTTCTGATCCGTGGCCTCTCTTCTTCCTCTCTCCGACTTTTCTCCCCTCTTTTCTTCTTCTTTTGCCTCCAGTCCGTGATGATTTCTTCGGTAAGGCGCACCTTGCCTATGCTCATGGTCACATTTGCTTGTTGTGTCATTCTCTGGCCTCTAGCTTTCACATGCTTCTGGTTCCTTCTTTCTGTCCGTTTGTTTTTGTGTATTTACATTGTTTTAAAATATACAACTTTGCATCTCACGTACGTAATTTTGAGATATTTCTCAATAACAAGCTGCTCATTTGTAGAACATTGAAATAACAATACCCTTTTGTTAAGAAAGGAAACGCTACTAGTCTGTAGGGCTGTGTATTGGCAAGAATATGGCGATACAATACGTATCACGATACATGGGTCACGATTCAATATATTGCAATATATTTCGATACTGTGCGTAAGGGATTTTTTTTAAGTATAATTTTAGAAAAACTAATATTTATAAAAAGACATTATGTGCATAAAAGTGAAAGAAGTTTACTTTAGGTAAACAAATCAGTACACAGAAAATCAAACTGCCAGTTTGGGATTGTGGTTCACAGGTTCTTAGTGAGCTAATGTGTATATGCTAAAGTAGGCCAAAGTTCAGCTATAGCTACATTGTTAGCTTCTAGCAAAAAGTCAGGCACTGTTAGGCAAGGACACTAGTGGTGCGTCTCAGCATAGCCATCTACCGATAGGGGGTTTAAACACAACATAAACGTGAACCACTGTCTTATATGAATATTTTTGCATGTAAACTAAAAAAAATAATGATATTGCTTTTTTGAAAATCAATATAGTATTGCTAAATAAAACATTGCGATACTCAAGTGTATCGATTTTTTTCTTACACCCCTAGTCTGGAGAAAAAATGAATTGTAAAGAGAGAGTGAAATCAAGATAAAACCATGAAAGTGCATTTCTTGGAAAGATAAACAGGAGGAAACAACAGGAGACAACCTCAGTGGTCTTCGATAAAGTGTTTTTTCATTTCAGTAAAATGGTGTGTTTACTACCTGTAGTGAACATCAGTTGTCCACTTTAGTAAATGACAATGAGCAGAGAACCAAAGCCTAGGAACAAATTGATGTATCAGAAATATTATATATATTAAGTCGACACAAGTTGAACCCAGAAAGATGTGCACTTATTTTTCTGCCTTTGTAAGGTTTATGTTGTGATATGTGATGTGACTGCAGTTTTCTAATCCAGTGTCCACTACGACTTTTAACACACGCTATACAAGAATCTCTTGGCTTTTAGTTTTTGTTTGTTCTGATGCCCAAATTCTTCTATGTGTTAAAACTTCTGCTGTTTGTGTGCTTGGCTTCTGTCGCACAGTGCTTGCTGCTTGCACATACAATTTTAAATTAATGTCTGGCAATGATTAAGATGATTAAGATTTAATTACAAAGGTAATAGGTTGAGCATGACATCAATCAACCCTCAATTCTGAATATATGTGCACCCATGGAGCTAGATTGAGTTTTGATCAAATTACATGTTATATTTTGAGGAGAAGAATTGTTATGATTGTACTGTTCTCATCTGTTGGCTTTCTACTAAATGTTAAAATGATAGTTAAAGATGCTCCAGAACTCCTCCCAGCTGTCTCTGTCTGAACAGGAGTCAAATACTTTTCAAACAATTTTAGTTTATAAGTGTTTACTTATTGTTCTCCCAATATATAATATCAAACGTTCCTTTTCAACCTGATTTAGCTTTTGTTGTTAATACATGTGCTCAAATCAATAATTTGGCAATTATTTTCATTTTGTTGAATTATAAAACCTTTGGCTTTTGTGTTGTTTTTTTTTCATAATTTACCATGGTTGGTCTGTAAGACAGCATTGCCACAGACAGACAGTCTGGGAAATGCATTTTGCTTATCGATCAATGGATTTATTGATTTATGGATGTTGTGCATTGTGTGTGACTATTGACCGAGATGTGAATGTGACTGTTTCAGGGATGGGTAAGGAGGTGGAGAACCTGCTGACAGAGAACAAACAGCTCCTAGAGACCAAGTAAGAGACACAGAGAAGTGTCTGTTAGTGTTAGTCCTTCATCCTTATACTCCTTCCATCCTTTTAGATGTGTCTTATACCAACTGAAAGATAATTTGGTGTGTGTGTGTGTGTGTGTGTGTGTGTGTGTGTGTGTGTGTGTGTGTGTGTGTGTGTGTGTGTGTGTTCTATTGATATTGTACTCATATCTGTCCATTTTACAGAACTTTTAACAGGCATTACTAAGCATTTACCATCAGTAGAAGGTGTGTGTGTGTGTGTGTGTGTGTGTGTGTGTGTGTGTGTGTGTGTGTGTGTGTGTGTGTGTGTGTGTGTGTGTGTGTGTGTGTGTGTGTGTGTGTGTGAGTGAGTGTGTGAGTGAGTGAGTGAGTGAGAGTGTGTGGAGATATCTTACTTCCTGCTCTTCGCTTCGACAGAAATGCTCTCAACATTGTGAAAAATGACCTTATTGCCAAAGTGGACGAGCTGTCAGGGGAGCAGGAAGCGCTGAGGGAGGAGCTGGAGGCTTTGAGGCAGTCCAAGAACAAGGCGGACGTCAGAGTCAAGGAGCTGGAAGAAGAACTCAAGAGGTGAAAACCGCACGTTTTAGCTTTTTTAATAACATGACACGTTAACGGGGAAAAAATAATATATTCCTTCAAAATTGGTAATGGAATGAGAAATGCATTTGGAGAGGCTACATGCAGCTGTAAAAATGTCAAATGCAAGTTAAAATAGCAGTGCAGCAAGGCAATAACTTTTATCCCTCAACATAATGGCTTTAACTGTTGACCTGTAATCCAGACCTTAGCGACCCTACGTTACTAACCACATGAATGCATCCTGGCAAGAGACACAGAGGAAGAGTATCGTAACGCACCCAACGTATGAGAACCAGTGGACAAAATGTCTTAATACAGATGTCAGTTTTTCTGTGTTGTAGACAGAATCTTGTTCACTTCAAACTCCTGTAATTTCCTGTATTGATCATTCAGTAATCTGAGTACTGATTGTAGCAGGTGTAACTGCTGAGTGTACTCCTTAACTGAAAGTTTTATGGCCTCAGTTTCACTATTTTCTGGGGATACATTCATTTCGCTGTTCACCAGTTCAGATCATTTTCAATTTTTTCTTTATTCAGCCATGTTTACCTGTAGGTCAAATGTCTGTGTATTACATCTGAGCAAAAGATTTCATAGTATATACATATTTCAGAGTGGCAGCTTATTTGTGTTTATTTGAGGAAGTTGCTCACATTGTGATCCCACCTGGGCACAGTTCTGGAGGCTGAACAACACCCAATATATACACTTGGGGTCTACAAAGCCAGACAGTTTTGCGAGAGGATCAAACTACGTCTGAGTTCAAAATGACTTAAGAAGACATATATAACGAGGTTATGCTCGTTTCTGGTTAAATCTCTTGTGCCCACGGAAGCTCCAGAGGTCCCAAATTTCTCCCACTAATAGATCCTATCAGTGACTACCAGTCTCACTGGACTTGTGGCATCAACTCGTTCCCTGCATGTTCAGAAGATCACAAGCCAGAAGTAGAAATAACGTTTGTGTAATGCTTGTTTTTGCTTCTGGGCTCCAGGTTAAGAGCAGAGGCTCTCGGTGCGTCTCGGGACTCCAAGGATGAAGGAGGTGACGATGTGAGTAAATCTGTCTCTGTCCCCGTCTGCATTACTCATCCTATACATTGAATCAGTGTGCATGGAGATATCAGAGTCATTTTCTTTATCGCTAGTATAATGAGAATCTCACATCGTAGAAAAAAACAGTGCATAGCAGCAGCTTTAATTTGCTTCATTCAACTACAGATTTGTTGGTTGTTTGGTAACATGACATAAGTACTGTCAGTATACTGCATATCTCTGCCTGTAAATCTTTGTTTTCAGACCTTTTTTGATTATTAAATGGCACTATGCTCTCGTGTGCCCAGTTTTCATCACCCATGCAGGACGGCGACATGACAATGACGCAGCGCCGGCGGTTCACCCGGGTGGAGATGGCCCGCGTGCTGATGGAGAGGAATCAGTACAAAGAGAGACTGATGGAGCTGCAGGAGGCCGTACGGTGGACAGAGATGATCAGGTAGACGAAAGGAAGTTTTATTCATTTTTTGGGCATTTTTAGGCCTTTATTTGACAGGACAGCTGCCAACATGAAAGGGGAGAGAGAGAGATGGGGGAATGACATGCAGCAAAGGGCCACAGGTCGGAATCCAACCCGGGACTGCTGCGTCGAGGAGTAAACCTCTACATATGGGCGCCCGCTCTACCAACTGAGCTATCCGGGCGCCCGAAAGGTAGCTTTAAACTAGAGATGAAGGACTTGGATGGTAGGATTCAACTCAACATATTAAAATGTTTGTCTAATTCAAGGTGCCAGTTCAACTCAACCCTCAAATTTATGAGCTGAATTTTGTGTTTTTATACTAATGATCTTACAGAAAAGATATCTTTTAAAAAAAAAAAAAAAAAAATTTTTGACATTTAATGTTGCATTGAGTCACACATTTATTTAAAATGTTATTTCAGTGTCCTCATTTTTTGTCTCTGCCTGTTTAGCCGTACTTTTATTTCTTCTCCTTGGACTCACACCTCCGTTTCACCTTCAGGGCGTCCAGGGAAAGTCCTCAGATCCAAGAGAAAAAGAAGTCCACCATCTGGCAGTTGTGAGATTCTGCTTTTATTAAAGACATTTACAATTAGAAAAACCCTGAATAAATGTCTTGGCCAACATCAAAAGTAAAACCTCTTTCTCTTTCTATCCACCAGCTTTGCACGTCTCTTCAGCACATCGTCCAGCCCCCCGCCTGTCAAGCGGCCATACTACAGCGTCAACATCCACTACAAGTCGCCCTCGCCGGCTGGTTTCTCTCAGCGACGCAGCCACACCATGTGTCAGATCTCCACCTCCAACCGCACGCTGGAGTTCTTCCCCGAAGAGTGAGCCGCAACCAGCTACATACCGTCACTAAACCTACCTTCACTTCTCACTGAACCTCCATTTTTGATCTGCTTCTCACTCGCTTTGATCTAAACGCCTGGTTGCTTGCTCGCTTTGTGGCAGCTTGGAGAATAGAAAGCTTCCAGCATGGATCTAATGTGTGTTTAAATTAACACACTGCCGCCACATCCGATTCAGATAAATCTCTTCAGCCAATATTCTGTCCTATCTGAATCTTGGGTTATAACTCTAAAGCCTTTCTAGATTGCACAGCTGTTATTAAAAAGATGATTTGGAAAGATAATGTCCTTTTTAATGGTAGAAATTGTAAAGTTGCACATTGAACGTTTTAATTTTGAGTGATAATGAACATGACGTCCAACATGATTAAACATTTCTTATGCCTTCCTATTTTGAGTGTAAAGCGAGGATTGGATGGCAGCGTTTGAGAGTTTGTTCTCAAGTTGTATTTTGCTTTTAACCTCTCACACAGACACATAAATACGTCAGACACAAAGTTAGAACGTGCTGGCACGAATACTAAACATCAAGAATGTTTTCATAATTTTCAGTCTAGTGTCTTGAAACACATTGCGTTGTTCGAGCTAGAAAAAAAAGCTTAGATAAAAGATGTGCTGGTAACATCTGCTGTTGCTCTCTCTAGCTCTTGCTGCTGGCTGGCCTGGCTGCTAACGCTTCGCTTCTCTCTTTCCTCCCTCCCAACCTTTGCTTCTAGACTGGCCAGTAACGGTGTTGCATCTCTCCTCAGTGACTCAGCACTGTTGGCCCGCCGAGAGCAGCGGCGTGAACAGTACCGGCAGGTCCGTGAGCACATGCGCCGCGACGATGGCATCATGCAGGCCTGTGGCTGGAGCGTGCCGTCTCGCTTCAAACAGGTACACACAGACACACACAAGCCCAGCCTCCGTGGTCAGAGACCTCTCTGGGCCTCCTCGTACACAACAAAGACATAACTCAGCAGTTGTTTGACTAATTGGTATAAGTTACTGACAGGAAAGTTCTATGGCCTCAAATGAAGGTCAGTAAGATTTTAAGCTTGTAAAATGATGTCATTTGGCTGAAAATTAACACTTGTAAACCTGTGAGGAACTCTGCATGAGGAATTCAAGTTTGTTTGGAACGGGGAGGTCACACAAAAACATTTAAATATAAAATAAAAACTGTGTGAAATGCAGCGCTTAAATCTCCCACAATGTGGGTGACATTGAAGTTACACATGCAAACACTGTTTGTCCCTGGTTTTACACTAGAAAGCAGAGACAAAATCTTTTTTTTTTAACATATTTATCAACAAATTTCTCATCCTGTTAGGTATTGGTATCAATTCGTTGTTGGTTTTGGTCTTTTTATGGGATTTAATGACAATAACAAAATAACAACACCTGTAAGAATAGTAGAACACTCTCAGTCGTCTTCACTTTGGTTTCAAGCATAAACATGATTTCATAGCATGGAAGTGTACTTTAAACTGGCCGGCAGACCTTGTGCAGCTGGAAGGCCAATGGGAAGAGTTTTGGTAGGCAGGCGGCTCTAACTCTAACTCTGGTCTCCCCACAGACAGGAGGTCAGCCGGACAGCGCTCAGGACAGCCCGCTGAAGAGAACACAGGCAAGTGAGACTGACAGGAGTGCCAGCATGCACCTTTAGGGCTGTTCCTCCCTTTAACCTTCCTGAAGACATATCCAGATAATCAGGAGAGTATTTTCTGTACTTTTTAAACTGAAGACACTGTCAGCTCCATGTGCATTTTTTTATAGATAAAGGAACAACACTGTACAACTAAGTACAACTTTGCTATGCAATGCAACTCTGGAAAAGCATGAAATAACACACACACACACACACACAGAGTACACAAACACATACCTTATGACTGCATCTCTCTGATAAACTGTCTTTTTTTCTCTGCAAATGTTGCAACCTTTCTAAAGATTTAACCTATGTCTGCCTCAACCATAGCTGTTGTTATCACTCACAATACTTACTTTTGCTTTGCCCTTAGTGTTCTTCCTTGATTGATTTTCTCCTGACCTCTCATCACATCCTGCTTTTAGCCCACAAACGAGAAGGAGGACAACCGCATGAAGAATGTTCCCGTCCCGGTGTACTGTCGTCCTCTGGTAGAGAAGGACCCCAACAGGAAGGTGAGGAGTTCAGGGGGACATCAGGGGCATCAGTTTCTTTTGGTGGGGGGATATGAACCACCAGAACTGTACTCAAAAACTGTGTTTTACTTGTTAGTTCCCTTGAATGTTGGGTCCTCACTGGGCATAATGATTTATGTGCAGTTTGACGCTAAAACGTTTTCACATCCATCCGGGGAAAGTTTCTCTGCGCTAACCTTAAAATCTCAGTTCAACACAATCATAACTAGTGTGTGTGTGTGGGTGTGTGTATGTGCGTGTGTATGTGCGCGTGCATGCTTGAAGTTGTGGTGTGCAGCTGGAGTGGACCTGACAGGATGGAGGGCCAGCAACCAGGAGTCGGTACCAGCCAAAGCACCATCGGGCGGCAGCGATCCCCTGCACGCTGAGGAGAACGGACCTGGAAAGAAGAGCAGCCACAGCTCCCCAGAAAAGAGGAAGGTAGAGAACAATGATAGAAAATATTAATTTTATTACTACTAGACGGTAGTTCAAAGCTAATATTGGACGCTCAACTAGAAGTGAATCGCAGATGTGGAAAAAATAATATTCACATATTAGTAATAAGTTTAAAAAAACAAGTTTGCATGGGAGTATAAGGCATTAAACTACACAGAGAAATAAGAGGACACACACATGGACCACGTCTGTCCTTTTTCAGTTAGTCGTCATTGTGTTGTCTCCTCTCTCTCTCTTTCTCTCTCTCTTTCTCGCTCCTCCACTCGCCCCCGGTCCAAGGAGCTCCAGGAAACCGACACCATGAGCAGTCGAGTGTGGATCCTCACCAGCACCCACTCTGCCAGCAAGGTGGTCATCATCGACGCCAACCAGCCGGGCTCACTGGTCGACCAGTTCAACGTCTGCAACGCCCACGTGCTCTGCATCTCCAGCGTGCCAGGTGAGACGGAAAGTTTACATTACGTTTCTATACGTCTGGTATGTTGAAGGGCGAAACCTCTTTGTACTTTAAGTGTGTTGTTACTCAATTTTTTTTTCTAGAGAATTCTTTTTGAATAATACGATGTAAAAATGCAAATGGTCATCTCTTGTTTAGTATCGGATTGCAAATCAACAGATCTGTGTGACATTGTCATCAGATGTGTTGTTATTAATTCAGAAAACTTTTTCTGCTGAGCAATTTCCCCACAATGTGAAATGCAAACATGTTGTTATTGTGTGTACAAAAAGATAGATGTGTGTTAATATGTGTGTGTTTGTATCCAGCTGCCAGCGAGAGCGACTATCCAGCAGGAGAGATTGTGTTGGATCCAGGTGACAGCGGAGCAGGGGGGGGAGGCGAGGATGCTGGCGGCGTGGAGGGCATGTTGGCTGGTATCACTCTTGTCGGATGTGCCACCAACTGCAGTGTCGCCCGTAGCAACTGCTCCTCGCGCACTGATACGCCCATAATGGACAAAGGACAAGGTGGGCACATCCTCAATGCTCCTGCATCTTTTTTTTTTTTCTTCATCATTATGGAAAGCTGACCAGTTTGTCTATTTATGTTAATGGTGTTGTGCGGCAGCCCCTACTGCCCCCCCCCTGAATGGGAAGATTCACCCTGGCCAGTCAGCCGAGGAGGCCACGGAGGCCACCGAGGTTCCCGAGTCAACGGCCAGCCACGCAGGGCTGAGATCTGGACCTCCAGGACCGTTCACTGAGCACGTCTTCACCGACCCCCAGCCCCGTTTATCAGACGCCTCTGACAGGTAGGAGGCCAAAGTCGTTCCATATAAAGACCATCAGGAATGTCGTGAATACATGTATGTGTACATCTGATAACTGAGAACTATTTAATACACTAGATCCTGTACGGGCGAGATATGTTGTCCTTTTTGAACTGGTAAAGATAAGTGTGTTTTGTTGTCTGTCCACACAGAAGCGCCGGTCAATCCAAAGACGAAACGTCTCAGCCTCCAGAGTCAGAGGACGGAGGGGAAGAGACCAAGAACTACACCAGCGTGGCCCCCACTATGTGGCTCGGGGCCCAGAACGGCTGGTAAGTTGCTCAGCAGAACTACTCGCAACTTCTGCTGAAGCCACACAGTATCTTAAAAAAAAAAAAAAAAAAAAACACATATTACAATCATTTCTTTACCCTCATTTTTATTGTTATCGCTTAACTTTTGCAAGAAAGGATCAGTCACATGCTGGATAGGAAGATTCTTATTGGGTCTTTCCACCAAAAGAGTGCTTGTATCTTCCATCGAAAACGCACATATAAATATCATGACATGCTTCTTTTGAACTCTATATGCAGTTTGGTTTTGCTCTGGAGTATCTTGCCTCTGTTCTCCCTCAAGGCTCTACGTCCACTCAGCGGTTGGAAACTGGAAGAAGTGCCTCCACTCCATCAAACTCAAAGACTCTGTGCTCAGTCTGGTGTAAGTGGTGGCGACAGTTAAACTGTAATTGTAGGCAAATGTTGTGTAGTTTGGGATTTCAGAATCACAAGTCTTTATGTATTTCCGTGAATGCAGCAGTCTCCGTCTCCTCTCTAATTGCAGACACGTGAAAGGTCGTGTGCTGGTTGCCCTCGCTGACGGGACCCTCGCCATATTCCATAGATCAGAGGGTATTTGGGATTTTCTTTTTTTTTTATTTGTATTTTATTAGTGTTCAGAATCTCGCGTACACATATTTCAATTTTTTGAGATCAGATAAACAAACGGATATACAAATGAACCAACAAAAATAACACCATAATAACAAAACTATAAATAAAACGGGGAGACATCACTTTCAATATAATGAAGAAATACAGTCAGGCAATTCATTTGAGACATAGTTGTGTATTTGGAATTTTAAATATTTGATTTAGCAGAGCGCCCGTGCACCAAACTGCTAGTTGGTTCCAGGACCTAAGAAAAGCCCAATTCAGGCTGATATTGCCAAAACTCTGAAACAGGAAAACATGCATTTAACTTGTTTTTTAAAAGCTCTTATCGCTGCTTCATTGATCATAAAACATAGATGATAAAACACTAAGCTGTGAATGAATGCTTTCAGTGTTTTTTGTATAGACATGCATGCAACTAGGAACTGCTGTTAACTTTTGACAATTTAATAATAAAAAAAACAAAAACAGATGGCCAGTGGGATTTATCCAACTACCACCTAATGGACCTCGGACGGCCTCATCACTCCATCCGCTGCATGGCTGTAGTACATGATAAGGTTTGGTGCGGCTACAAGAACAAGATCCACGTCATCCAGCCCAAGAGCATGCAGATCGAGGTGAGTCATGAAACTACCGTTGCTTTATCCTCCTGAAAAATGAGTCCAACGATAGAACTGTAATAATGAGTTGATTTGCTCCACGTTCTTTCACCGCTCCCCAGAAGTCCTTCGACGCCCACCCTCGCAGGGAGAGTCAGGTGCGGCAGCTGGCGTGGATCGGTGATGGTGTGTGGGTGTCGATCCGGCTAGATTCGACCCTGCGTCTCTACCACGCGCACACACACCAGCACCTCCAGGACGTGGACATAGAGCCGTACGTCAGCAAGATGCTGGGTGAGATTACACGTCGGCTTGTTTTTAGAGAGAATCTACAGACACTTTGGCTTACTTCACTGCTAAATGTGAATGATGGTGCTTGAAGCCGGTTATGTTCTCACTGACATGCAGCCTGTTCAGTCTTAGGTCGTTCTCCACTGACTCTGGTTGTAATTCACAGGCACTGGCAAGCTGGGCTTCTCTTTTGTGCGAATCACAGCGCTTCTGATTGGTGGAAACCGTCTCTGGGTAGGAACTGGAAACGGCGTGATCATCTCCATCCCACTGACAGAGAGTGAGTTTCATCTATACAGCTTACAACAACTAAATGTGTGGTAAGGCAACAGTGCCTTCCTAATGATAGAATAAAAGGGCACTAAAACTACAACCACAAAAATGGAGGTTATTTCGTGCTACGATTTGTCTGTCTGGATGTTTACTTAGAAGAATCTCAAAAACTTGTCAACAGATTTATTTATATTTTGGTGTAGATCTGAATCCAGCTGCACTACCATTACCATTTTGGCTTAAAATCCCTAAACCATAAGGAGTTAAAGGACTCTCCCCCCTCCCCCTTAGTTCAAGACAAATTGCTAATTTTCTACTTTATAGATCTTTTATTTATTTTTTTAGATCTGAAATTCAGCTAATGGGGTGTACATGTCTTTCATACACTGCAGAAACTAACAGCAGCTTCATAATCAAATGTTAGCAAATTGCATCATTAGGTAGCCGTAACTGACCAAAAAAAACAAAACAAGAGGCTTTTCCTCACAAACTGCAATGCTGTTTACCGGTGTTCTTCTTTAGCGTGCGCCCTCTTCGCCCCATGAACTCCATCGTCTTTCTTTCCACCTTCTGTTTTCCTGCCTCCCCTCAGTGGTTTCCATTCTTTCACAGACAGTCTTAGTTATAACCGTTACTGTCCTCTTTCTCCTCCGCTCTCCTCCCCCCTCCTCTCCCCCCTCCTGTAGCGGTGGTCCTTCACCGGGGACAGCTCCTTGGTTTGAGGGGTAAGTGGGAGCCCTCCCTCCCGCTGTTGTGATCTTTTCTTGCCCGCCTTCGCCCGGTCAAACCTTCATGTCCCCTGAAACAGTGTCATGTCTGCAGACTAAAGCTACCTGTTTCTTTATGCTAAGTTAAGATATGAACTCCATTGCATATTAGGCACTCCATTAGTCCTCTTTTATCTGTTAACATTTAGCAGGTGAAGGTCACCAAAAGTATTGTGTGCTCTGTATGATTTTAACTTCTTACTGTATATCGGAGCAGTGCTTTTACTCATTGGTTGCTTTGCATGTTATTCATCATTGTGCTTTACTGCATCAATGACTAAAAGAGGATGGTGTGTACCAGATCCATTGCATGCAAGGGATGTGTTTTAACAGTTTCAAATTGTTTTTGTTAGTTGTTTTTTTTTTAATTCTAAAATCATTTCTCAATTTCAGTTGATCCGTGGATATATGTGGATTTTGTGGGTGTTTTTTTTGCCACCTGTCTCATGCTGCCTACCACATATGATTTGCTAGTAAACACTCCTCGTTGGTTAGTTTCTCACTCCTAGCTTCTTCATCCCTCAGCCAATAAGGTGTCTCCCACATCGTCCGGCGGAGTGATCCACGTGTACGGTGACGATGGCTCTGAGAAGAGCACCGGCAGCTTTATCCCCTACTGCTCCATGGCACAAGCCCAGCTCTGTTTCCATGGACACCGCGATGCTGTCAAGTTCTTTGTCTCTGTACCCGGTAAGTAACCTGACTCCGCCAGATGGATCGCTTCGCATTTGCTCGGCATATCCATCTGGGAACTTTCCGTTGGAGAACTTTTGGGAAGGGGCGAAAATACTGGTTAGCTGATTGGATAAACCATCTGCCTATCACCACCTATGTTGGTGGTAGACGGGCCAAATCAACCCAAATCAAATCAATTTCCTCCGAGAAAATCCTCGCTCTTCTTTCAATGAAGGAATACTTTCTAATTCGGATTAAACCTGCGCGATAGTTACGCTCCTCTCATCCGCGGAAGCTGCCATGTTGTTTGAACAGTCGCTTCTCGTTGCGTCACACCTAAACCCGCCTCAAAACCAACGCTGATTGGTCGGTAGTTTGGCGAACTGCTCCAAATTTTCTCAATCTCAAGATGCCAGACTGATCTGCGAGTGGAAAACTGCCAGATCAGGACGATCACGAGGCTACCCGGTAAGCACAAAGCCCGTCTGTTTCTGTTATTCTTTATCCTGTTTTTGTTTTCCTCCCGTGTGTGTGTGTGTGTGTGTGTGTGTGTGTGTGTGTGTGTGTGTGTGTGTGTGTGTGTGTGTGTGTGTGTGTGTGTGTGTGTGTGTGTGTGTGTGTCAGGCAACGTTCTGGCCACCCTAAACGGCAGTGTGCTGGACAGTCCATCGGAGGGTCAGGGGTCAGCAGCGCCCCAAGAGACGGAGGCCCAGAGTGTTCACAACGTGCTGGTGCTGAGCGGAGGAGAGGGCTACATCGATTTTCGTATAGGTGAGAAGTCACACCTGACGACACACACGCTGTGTTATAGCTGTGTGACGCAGCAAACCGCTGAGCTATGAGAAGAAAAGTACTTGAATTATGTTGCTGCATGTTGATATTTTGCCAATAACGTCTTTTTTTAAAAGGGGTCCTTTAAGGGGCACGGGCTATAAATTGAATAAATGTATCTTTTGCAAAACAAAATGAAGGGGCACAATTTTGAAAAAAATTATATACTTTCCACACTTCATTTGTATGTTTGTAATTATTTTTTATTCATAGCACATTATTGGTGCGACTGTTTTGAGTGTTACTGTCCTCCAGTGGTCACCATGACACTACAACACTACATAATGTGCAGTTCTCCACGGTGACCACTGGAGGGCAGCGATTTGAAATACACTATTTAGAAAATACAGAAATAAGACACTCGACTATAACAAAAAGGTATTAAAATAAAGTTTAGCATTTGTTCATCGTGGATTTACAGCTTCCTGTTTTTCCTTTAGGAGATGGAGAGGACGATGAAACCGAGGAAGGAGACAGTGGCGGAGCTTCGCAGATAAAACCTGCTTTGTGTAAAGCAGAGCGAAGCCACATCATCGTCTGGCAGGTGTCCTACATACCTGAGTGACACCCGGATTTGCTTTAACACCCAAACCCCACTCACCTCCTCAAAGGAATCTCCTCTTGTCCCCAAAAAGCTTCCAGCCACTCCAAACCTTGTAATTATCCCTGGTCATGTACAAGTTCCCCCCCTTGGCTCTAAAATGACCCTCCAAGCCATGTATCGTCCCTTGTAACTATTCTATCCCCTCCTGCCCCCGTCACCTTGTAACTTTAATGCCTTGTAATTACCTCCTCTGATATAGTAATCTGCCTGCCATCCTGTTTCTGTCCCACCCAGGGCATTGTAACTATCTTCATGAGCCTTGTAACCCAGCCTCATAACTACCTCCCTCCTCTGTATCAATCTTATATTCACCCTGCAAGCACACTGTATCTCCTCCTATATTTATCTCAATTGTCCTGCATCTGCCCCAGTCTACTCCTTCTCTTCCTCAACTTAGTTTGTCATCTGTGAAGCCTACACCTTATCTTAAAGCAAAGCTCAGAGCCCCAAAATTGCATCAAATTGTACTAATAACAAAAAAAAAACAAGTACAGAAATGTGGATGACCCCGACTTTTCACCAGAAAATTGCTCAGATTTTTTTCCTGAACAGCCAATCAGCAATCCATAATAACCATAAATGCTATTATGTTTAAACTGAGTTAATGGATGCAGGTGTCAGGTGTTTACGGATCGACAGTCTTTGACAGTGTGTGGGAGTGAAAACAAATTCTTGTTTTGGCTTTAAGATTGTAGTGGATGGCAAATGAGTTTGGGTCACATTTTACGACAACGAGGAACAAATTGGAAACTGAAAAGTACAATGAATTCAGCACTAAAGTCTGGGCTTTTTTTTGGGCTGTTACCCAAAATATTTTGCATCCAATTTTGCAGTCACGTCTATTTAGAGTCTTGATTAACGACCTTGCTCATTTTCTACCCTAAAATGGTAAAAAGAGGATATAATGGCAATGTGCGAGAACAGACCCAAAGTGATAGGAAATATCTAATGCCTGATGTAAATTAAAGAGTCGTGTGAACAAGATTATTAAACCAGATGAAGGGTTTGTGTTGAAAGTGTCAAGGGTTCAGTCCGAGACTTATTCCTCTCATCTGACTGGCTGTTGATCAGGCGGTTTGTTGTAAAGCAGGTGAACAGTGATGTGTTGTCATTATGTGTACAGGGATTATTGTAAATCCCCAGACACACTGAAGCCCATCCTCTTTGTTCAGTATGGAAATTCATGCATTGATCTCTATCTGTGTGAATTAAATATTAAACATATTTGTGTGCTGAAAAAAGGTACAGTGTCTGTGTTTCTTACTTTACCAAACAAACATAATAACTGACTAAACATTTAAAAAAAATGATTTCCTGATAAGATATATTTTATTTGTTTTTAGACAATTCCAAAACAATTCATACAGCATCATAGGACAAAAGCAGCTATTGGAGAAATTAAAAGTTTTATAGAACTAAATATACTAGCGCATTTATTTCAGTGCAGTATCTTTAATTTGGAAACTAAGCCTGACAAATTACAAAATAAGAGCTCATCGAAAGCTGTTAAGCGTCTTATTTTTGAAACTTGTCCCAAGTAATGTGACAATCCGTTTTACACCCTTACATACATAAAGGTACAGGAAACTGGAAAAAAAAAAAAAAAAACATGTTTGTAGAAAGGCAATAATTGTGTTAATTGCTCCCATTTTCATGAGTTTTCAATGCAAGTACTACTACAGGAGAAACATGTATATTTTAGAAATCAACCTTTAGGGTGGATTTAAATGCAGCTATTCACTTGCCATTCCCTGATGTGTTAACCCCCGATAAACAGGAATCAAAACCTTTTATTGCTCCACATTCCAAGCTTATTGCTTAAAAACTATAAACACGAGCTAGCGTCTGGACTAACGGGAAGACGACAATGAAAACTGTAACGGAAGCAGACACTGTCATGTTAACAAGTATTGCTCGCTTAGTGCATGATTGCTTTGTAATGTAATTTCACCTCAGAAATGTAGTTCAGATAGATACAAAATAAATGTTATGAAAAGAAAGGACATCCCATGTGGCTACAAGCTACTAAAGCCCCAAAAGATATGTATCTGAGGTATGATGTGATCCATCTTGTAATGATAGCAATATAAACACTGGTTTACCTACAGGAGTACACACAGCACACGTAGACCGTCAGTTGTAGATCCAGTGGCTGCTGTTGTCCTCCCAGCAGTGAAGCTCGTTCTGTCGAAACCACAGAGAGATTTCCTTCTGGGCGCTCTCCACAGAGTCACTGCCGTGGATCACGTTCCTGCAACGCACAACCAAAACACAGACAACCTCAGGACATTCAGACACAGACCCCATTCAGCTTCTTTTTTTTTTTTTTTTTTTTAAAACCAGGGATGAAAAAAAATCTGTAGATACTACCTGAAAAAGAATAGCAACTGTTTGTAACACCTGGATCAGGTGATGAGTCATCAGATATATTTAAACACAACCTGTCAGCCGTCAGTGACAGGTTTATCACAATCATGTGAGCTTTCTACATTCACACAATCCTTCAAAATGTTGGCAATTTAGAAGCATTAATGAAAAGGTTATTGAGGGTAGAGGCAACTACACCACCAGGGAAATTAAAGACGTGTTGGTCTATTTGCAACCTAGGTCGACCCCTGATGTAATAACACTCAAAACAAATTGGATAAATGTGGCATCGATAATGTTGTTTGTGTTTTTATTTGTTCTTTTATATGGAAGATTTTAGAAATCTTTCCGGAGATTTCATGCAATTGGATAAATATAATAAAGGGTAACCACAAATGGAAGAAAAAAAATGACAGAGGGCAGCAGAGAAAGGGAAGGTAATGATTTATACCTTAAAATACTTGCACCAAATTCCATAAAAATAGCTTGGTTTTAAAAGGCTCTGCACGCCCATGTTAAACCCACAAAGGTCATTTTAATTAATTGGCTTCTTCTCAAGACTGTTTGGGCGTGTACAGACTGTGCATCATTGACATTCCCTCACTGTGCTGTTAGGTTTGCTGCACCAGTTTGAGCAGGACAAATGACAACTGTATCATTCTTATAGGCCTTATTTACAGCAGACATTCATAGTAGGAAAAGCACAGGTGTAAATAATAAAATGTACCAGAAAATACATTTCCTGCAGAAAATGGGTGTGAATGCTGAAAGGCTGAATTGCTAAAATGGATTGCTATCTTAACTGCATAAGAAGGTGGTGAAGTAGTGAGAAAGTCATAAAAAAGTCATAGTATGTCAAAAAAAGTGATAAAAAGGTCAGTATTGTATGTTGAAAGAAATAAAAAAAAAGCCATAGTATATAGTCGAAAGAACTGAAACACACAACCTTCAGTCTTCTAAGCATTCTCCTATCACCCTGAGTCATGTCGAAAAACTCATGAAAAGGTCATAGTACAGGTGTGGCTGGTTAGCTCGGTTGGTAGAGCAAGCGCACAAGTATAGAGCTTTATTCCTTGACACAGGAGGTCCAGGGTTCGAGTCCGCCTGTGACAGTTTCCAGTTTCCTGCACGTCTTCCATTTCATGTCTGAGCTGTCCTATACGTTAAAGGCGGAAATGCCAGAAAAAATAACATAAAAGCATGTTGAAAATGTTTCGTAGTATGTTGAAAAACAGGCATGTCTGAAAAAAAAAGTCATAAAATAGTATGTTGAAAAAAAAATTATAAAAGTCCTAGTATTGCATATCGGAAAAAAGGCATAGTATGTTGAAAAACTGAACAAAAAAAAAGGTCATAGTATTGTATATAAAAAAAGTCATAGTATAGTATATAAATAGTATAGTATGTCAAAGAAAGTCTGAAAGAACATTCAAACACCACACAAAAACTCTAAGTCACACAATACAGACTCCATTATAAGCACAGAAAAGGCCTGAATGAAGCACTTAACTTAAACAGCGATAACACAAAAACTGTAAAAGATATCAAAAAGCTAAATCAATATCTAAATTTTATTAAAGTTTTAATGATTGTGAATCGCTCGGTCAAAGTATGTGGAGTAGCATTTCAAAGAGGAAGAAGCCTGAACAGGATTTGAAGATTGTTCCATTGACTTCAATGTAAAACTTTTTTTTTTAAATTGATACTTTCAAAATAAATAAATAAATAAAAAAGGCCTAATATTTAAAACATTATAAATAGCAGTAGAAAAGTTGAATAGTTGCCATCATGTCCTTAAGGAGCGTAACATTTTGATATTTGAATGTTTTTTGTAGCTGAATGTATGCAGAAGTAAGAGGCGACCTAAGAAAGTTGAAGAATAACGAATCGGATAACAATACTGTGAACGCTGCTGAATCAGCATTCACACAATGATGCCGGAGTTTTATTCCGGGGACTGATATTGTCCATGCTGGAATACTCCCCACTCCCTAATGGGACACATGAATCGACAGAGCAACCTGTGCTTTTCATACTATGGCAAGTCAAAACGTCTGCTGCCTGCTGCTGTTCTCACTCACATTTTCCTTCAGAGGAGGAGAACCGATCTTACCTGCCCACTTCTACACAGTAATCTCCTCGGATGGTTCCAGGCAGCGAGTCAGCAGGATTGGTCTCTCCCAACATCTTGCGTGCGGTCTTGACCACGTCCAAACCCTCCCACACCTGAACACAGAAATGTACGTGACTAGAGCATGCAGAACAAGCACAAACATCAAATGACGTATGGAAACTGATGAGACAAAAACTAAAAATGACTACTGATTTTGCATACAAATGGCTCAAAACGAGTCTTTGTATCTAGAGAAGCATAAAACACAACACAGTTTCTACTCAACAGCAGCTTTTTTTCCTGTTGTATCAGGAGAGTAAACTATGACCTATTATGTGAGATAAAAACTAATACTTTAGTATCCTGTGTACACCTAAACAGTATGTGGGAGACTCACCATTGCTACGATTGGTCCAGAGCTCATGTAGCTTATCAGTCCCTGAAAGAAAGGCTTACTCCTCAGTTCCCAGTAGTGTTCCCTCAGAAGATCCTCTGATGCCTGACACACAAGACATACACATTCAATTAAAATGTAAAAAAAAAAAAATATCATTCATTTATTATATTAGCCTTGGTAAATTACTTGAAAACAAAAAGTCCCAGCGGAGAATAAAAGGCATAAAATACCTGCACAAGTTTGAGGCCCACCAGTTTGAAACCTCTCTTTTCAAAGCGATGCACGATTTCTCCCACCAGCTTCCGCTGCACGCCATCTGGTTTTACAGCAATGAAGGTGCGTTCATTTACACCGGTCCAGCCTAGGATCAGAAATAACACACAGCAAAAATGAAGGTAAAAACCAACAAGTGTTTAAAGTGAACAATGACGGACACTACACACAACCTAGTTTGCATGCACCTTGGAATAGACAGGAGGAGGCAGCTTCATTCATGCATGAGACAAATGGTCGATGACAACTCAGACATTAGTGACAGCTGTGAAGGCATTTATGTATATGGTATAACGGTGTCTAATCCGTGTTAAAAGACAGACACTCTACATTTATTAGGTTATATTTTAGACCTATATTTTAACTTGCATGTCTTCTTAGATTCACATTGTTTTACTAGTGGTTTTCATTCTTTTTTTATACAAATTTAATTAGCATTGTTGGAGCGAGTCTGAAACCCAAGATTACCATTGACAACGACTGCTTCAGTAAAGACATCAGAACTTGAAGTCAGTCAACAATCCACCCATAGTGCACACACGTTTGAACGTAATAACCAAACGTCTGTCATTTGTTAGTTTTACGAGCCACTGTAGGATCCACAAATATCATTTTCAGGTGTTCACTAGTAACGTTATAGTCCCCTCACCGTGCTTGTGTAACTTCAGATGATAAATACAAGCACGGGAGACGCCTGAACCCTGCATTTTGACAACCTCTGAGCCACAGCAAGGTTAAATCTCAATGATTTTGGCATACGGTGGATCTCACCAGATTCTTTAATCCGTGCATGTTTAAAAACCAAACCTTCAAGTTCATGTATTTCTCTCTGTGACCTTTTTCTCGGCCCCATAGCTGACCTCTTGCAACAGCCAGCTCTTACAGGCTCCAAATGAATGCCAGCGGCACCAATGACAGCACTGACAGCACACACACACACAATTAATAGGATGGTGAATCAACTTATTTTACAGTGAGGAGAGGAGGGCACATGGACTAACGTTAACGTGACGATGCTGGTAGTTGGACAAAGTAGCCGCTATGAGAATAGATTAGTAAACTAGCTGTAGTTTTACCCAAACGGTTAATATGCACACTTTAAAGCCGAGCAGCTCTACATTGCCTCTGTTTAATAGACAATGACTAACAAAAGCTCTGTTAAAAATTATTGAAGGTTTCATGACACCACTGCTTCACCAGTTAACTCCGCTGCTTCAGGTAGCTAGCCGAGGCGTCTGTCGCGATGAGGTAAAGTTAGCATCTCCTGCTCACACATGGTGGAAACTGTGAGCATATTATCCGGTGTGAAAGTCAAACGGAATGGCATTGGACGATACATGGCGTTTAAACTGACATAGCACCAACCTGGCTGAAATAAGTAAGAAAATATAGACAAAAACAGGCAAATCATTGTCGCCGGTAGACGGAGGACCATTAGGACACTTGAAGAAGGGAGTAATGGGACGTACGGACGCGCGCACGTTACTTTTTAGCCTAGCCTTCCCCAAAGCGCGGGCACGTTGTGTGCCCGAGGCTCACGAGCATTTATACTACAGCCACGCTCACTAAGAGCAAATTTGATGCAAATCCGTGAAAGACCATTTTCGCCCGAATGTTATCAATTAATCAATCAATCAACCAATCAATTTATTTGTCACGTTAAATCATAAAAAAAAAAGTGTTAGGCAGGATGGTTGTATGAGGATTAAAACACTGGAATAATCAAGTAACACCATCTCTATTAAATGTAGGTTGAATAACATCAAACGGTGGTGTTTTGCTGGTGTGAAGCTATTGCATATGAAGCGTCTTTATTTGTTTTGTTTATCAGGCACCTCCAAAAAAGGGCCAATTTGGATATATCAGAGCTCTCTGACAAATCTAAATTACCCAGTCTAAATTAGGACCAGGAAGTTGATGTGAACGCTATTAACCAGTTGGAAACTTGTGATGATTATGATGAGTCCAATATGCCATAACCGCAGCATGAGAAGAGGTCTAATCGGGCAAAATAACATCACTTTTGGAAGCTGCGGTCCCTTCCTTTTTTTTAAATAAGTGATTTAGTCTTTACTGCAGGCACACACACACAAAAAAAAAAACACTGACAGCAGCTTTATTTTCATCTCAAGTTTAATATTTACCACATTACACAGATGCACATTACAACCAAAGAGGCCTGCTTCAGATGAAAATAGCAGAGAATTCCTTTGAGTCCAGGATATATCGGGACATTGAGCAGAGGGCTTCCAATGTACATAAAACAGATTTGGTTCAAAATGTCCAAGATTTGCATCTTCAGAACCATGAGTATCACACCGCTGTCCCCTCTGTCCTCCGCGTCTCTTGCTCCTGCTTTCGGAAATAGTCTTTGTTGAGCAGGACGTCCCTCTTTAAAGGCAAGGCTGGCTCCTCGGCCATTACGCTGCCTACTGCCTTCTTGTACTGGGCCAGCAGCATAGCACGAAGAAGGGGCGGGTAGGGGACGTAGCGCACAGGCGGCTCAGGGAGCGGCTTAAAGTCCTTGATCTGGTGCTCCATGTGTTTGGGAATCAGGCGCCAGTCATGGTACATCACCTTGTCTACCTCCTTGACCTCGCTCTCCTGTTTTCCTGCAAAGCACAAAATTAAAACACAGTCACTACATGAAGTTTATTTAAATGCAACTCCCAAAAGGCTGCGGAAACCTTTTAAACGACATGACATCAGTGCCCTCAATAGTAGTTACAGATACACTCAAATCAAATAAACAGGGTTCAATCAATCTTACCTTTGTGGGTGAGGATCCCCCATGCTCTGCCGTGATCCATGTTCTAAAAAAACACAAGAATCAGGTGTCATTTGGTAACAGGTATCCCTATCAGACCCCATGCCAAATTGGACCCGTTTTCAAAGTTTTTTTATATCAGAAATATGGGTTTCTTTGAACCAAAATGCCGAAATATAACATGGATACATGAATGTTGTATGGAACCCACACAACGTTCTTTGCAGGTAAAAGTATTCCTTTCATTGAATTTTGGGTGTTTTATTCAATTTTTATAACATCCGAAAAACATGTTTAAACGGTTTTAAAACAGTATCGTGACTACACTTTGGCATAAACCAGTCCGTGATCCACTCAACATCCTTTGATCTTAACTATTAGTCAAAATAATTAATAATTTCTGCCTTTTTAACTCACAAATTAGGTATAATGTAATATACATTTGTCTTATTGATCATGAATTTAAAACAAAACGTTGAAAAAAGGGATAAAAACGTTTTAAAAAAAAGTGTCAAAAGCATAAAAGAGCCAAACAAGCTGAAAAATTCCATTTTGACCTGGATAGACAACAAGTTCATGGTCGAAGGGAAGACAACACAAGGGTTAAGATGATAATATGCAGACTCGACACTCAGTGGCAGTGCATGGATATGGCCCGCTCTCACCTCAGCTGTGTAGTCCACCTTGACCTTGGTGATCTGCCAGTAGCTGGGCTCGGTGTGGTCCTCCAGCCACGACTTGCGGGTAAAGAGGCGGCCCACTCCGAACAGCCTCATGCCTGCCAGCAGAGAGAAGAGGCGACTCTCCCTGCGGACATCCTGCCAGGCCAGCACAGGCAGCATCTTTCCCGTGTGAGGCCGCTTCATCGTCTCGTAGTCCAGGGCGTACTTCTGGGACTCCCGCGGCCGGGACTTGAGCTCTCGGTACGCCCGGATCTTCCGAGCCATTTCGGCTATGAGGCGAAGACGCTTTTTCTTCACCATGACTGCCTGATGTGCCGCAGCTACTCCACAGTCCTCACTGGTCAACAGCGGTCAGTGTTTCTCCTGCAAGAGATTACAGTGAGTTCAGCTAAACATCTGAACGTAGCAGCTCTACAGCATAGATATATAGCTCTACAGAAGAAGCTAATTCATGTCAACCTGTCAACATGTGGAAAGCATCAACAGCCCTGATGTAACGTTAACGTTAACAAGGCTAACCTAAGCTGAGTATGTTAGCTAGCGTTAAAAACACCTCGTACAATTTCATTCCTACACTCACACCGACTGATAGATATTATTATAACCGACTGCTTGAATATTAACTATTGCCAAACTATCGATAATTTTCATACTCGGTAAATATCCGGAATTAAAAATACCTGAATGTCCCTGATGAGCAGAACCAATTTAAGTTGACCTCCGCAAGCAAGGCACACAACTTCCGCTCACTTTGTCCGACCGCAAAGATTTCCCTGTGAACTGCCAGTGAACTTTTTGTTCCGCATGCGATAAATTAAGTAGAAGACTTCAGGTAGCACGTTATTAATTTCACTGGAGGAATAATATTATTATTAGATAATAATTGATATTTAATAAAGGTTTTCAACATGATTTTTGAATACCCATTTAACCAAGTAAATGTTCTATTATGTTTGATGCAGTCTCTAAATTTCTTCAAGAAAGATGGTAGTCTTGGCCTTTTCACACAAATTCATTTTTTTACTTCAAATGATTTAAAATTGATATGGATATGGACTTGTCAAGGAAAGTGTCTCGAGGATGTTTTTAACTGATTTAACTAACATAGACACTTGGAATGAAAATTAATCGTTTCCATTTAATGTTTATTTTGACCACACAATGGATAAAAGTTCTACAATTATGTTGTTTATTTTAATCGGGAAGTGTGCTATTCAAAAACGAAAATGGTCAAATTCCAGGCCATTTTTTCCATTTGAATTTAAGTGTTATATTTGATGTATAATGAAAAGTAAAAAAGCAATCCAAACTTTAAGTGTTTTAGTTGATAATAAGAATTTGACATCGTGAAATGTCCTTGGTACCAGTTTCATTGGTAATTAATGAATCCATACAGCCCTTTGTGCATATTTAGCATTCATTTTATTTTCAGCTGAAAATCATGCTGATAAGTTATACAGAAAAAGGCAGTTAGAGGCCTTTACATACAGTATTATTAATATGACATGGTACAGAAGAAACACTTAGAATGTCTTTCTATTTACAGTAAAACAGTAAGAAAAAGTGCTTGGATGCATCAATGTGAAGACAAATACTGTGAAAAAAGACACAAAAATATATCTACTGGACTACGACTAACCTCTTGGTGGTTACATACATCTTTAGGGATAAATCTGATAAATTACACAACTGGACATGATTAAGTGTGTCATATCACTAATGATCATGGTCCTCTGGTACCTTCACTGCTGTTGTTGTGTCAGTGCCTCCATCATCTTAAAACACACACATTCCTTCTAAAAAACATTATCATATAAGATGCCTGTATTGCATAGTACCTTAAATCATTGTGTATGTCTACTTAAGATCCTTGAGGAGTGAGCATGATCAAAGACTGGTGACTGAGGCAGCAGTTGGCTTCAAAATCTGGTTGTGGCTTCAACATCTGGGTCAAACACTATTTAATACTTATATTGGCATGGTTTGATACTCCAAAGAAAGTAAAAATAAGAATTATTTAAATACCCGAGCCAAGGGGTAACGTTCACCTTCTCAGTCATTTATGATCAAGTTATACTTGAACTGATCTTAACACCACTCAGCCCCTGTAGTCTTGAAAGGTGGCCATAAAAAAAAAATATATAAACATCCACAGAAACATTGCAAACCACTCCTGCAGTATAATCCACCTACTGTTCTTTCATGTGCTCAATATGTAAACTGTGTTTTAGCCATATAAAAAAAAAAAAAAAAGATTGTTAGAAACACACTAAGCACACAGAGAGCTGAGTGGTAGATAATGAGCAGGAGCAGTGTGAGAAGTTTCTATAACCAAAAACAATTTTTTGCTGTAAAAACCTCAAACTATCATCATTGGAATAACATTAATGCTGACCAAAGTTCTCCTTTAATGGGGAAACAAGGAACCTTCCACAGCCAACTGTAAGGCCAACAGAGGCTAAGTGTTTGATCCTAAAAGGATTCAGAATAGAGTACAACCTTAATGAATTACAGTAAAGAGGAGTTTGTAAAGGAAGTGATGGGACAAGGCATTGGGAAAACCAAAAGAACATACTTGCATAAACAGGTCAGTACAAAAAAAACCATTAAAACTGCTCATAATATCATATTTTGTCAATCAAAGAAACTAACTTTTTTTAAAGTTCCAAAAAATGATAATGTATAACAGCAATGAAAAGTTACTTTGTGTGGCAGTATCTTCTGAGTGGCATGCTTGTCTCATGATCAGATTTAAAGAGCTACACCAAATAATGTATACTACTGCTTACATCTTTAAAAAATAAAAATCCAGAATTTCTACAAACAAGAAGCATAACATTTCAACAGGAGACTTTCTAAATCTGGTGACAAACGGATGTTGCCATTTAAATGTAACAAACGTTTGACTTGTAACTTTATTTCTCAAGAAAGTTAGAATTATCTGAAAAGGAATCATAGGTGTGGGAGTTGTTTGGAGATGATGGCTGCTCTATGAGGACTAAAAGTACAGTACATTCAGGTTCATTTCACCTCTTTCTAACATTTCTCAAGTTTTTGATCTGTCTAAACATTTTTGGATTGTTGTTATTGTTAAGTTTTTGCTTAAGAGCTGTAACCTGTGGGTAAGAAATAAAGAATATTCTATGACCTATAGTGTGCAGCTTCCTGTCTGTTCCACTCACAGGACATAGTGCCCCAATCATTCTCACTTTGGCAACCTAACAAATAATTGCAGATGCAAGTAAAACAGGTAACAGATTACTATGATAATGCATTGATAACATTGACGTTGAGAACAATATACATTAACATAAACCCCCTTTTTGCAAATACTATATCATGATGACCACCAAAATGTGGCCATCCATACTTGACTTCAGTGTTGCACTGTGCAGTCCATTCCTGCACCACTTCACTAATCCCCATACATAATTGCAACAAATTATGATAGCTAACAACGTAACACCACATCTTTTCACTTATTACTAAAGCTGGTTTGGATATTGAATGTATGATGAGCATGAAGACATCTGAATGGCATGAGAGAAGATCACAGTAAAAGCGTGTAGGCAGAAATACTACCTTCACAGTTTTCCACCTAGGTACCACTCCCATCCTGGTTATTTTCTTCACTACTGGATAACATTGACGTTGAGGAAAGCTTGAGGCAGGTAGAAAACACTAGATTAGACGCCACAGGACATTAACGTCTGCCAGAGTTTAAGAGGAGGTAGGAGTCGAGCTGTCCAGTCATGTCCAGCGACATCTCTTCCTCTGACAGGCTTCGGGGTCAGACGTACAACCCTCTGAGTCGCTCTCAGAGGAGGACGGTCCAGCCAAAGGGGGGACAGGCAAGAGCGGGGGGGCCTCGGGCCCATCTGGGGCTCCATCCGTGGTGCCACTGTTGAGACTGAGCACCCAACCCAGTTTGTTGTGGAGCAACTGGCGAAGGCCGGGCGGCAGCGGTAACACATCCAGGGTGTCTATACAGTCCGGCAGCAGCTGGCGAAGGCGAGCACAGCAAAGGTACAGCAGGGAGGTGGACGCAGAGCAGGATCTGATCACCTTCATGCTGCTCTTCGCTGCTGTGGAGCACGCCATCGGATAAAACCTCTTATTTTGTAGCTCTGTGGCGGCAACACCTAGGTCCAGAATGGTGACAAAAAAACGTTACGTTAATGTGTATTATCTTATGTATTCCATATGTATTACAGTTAGCAAATAATCTCTACTAACCGCTGTGTAATGTGTACACAGGTATGTTTCATACATATGGCCATATGGTATTAAACAATGTTACAAATATGCTTAAGATGCAGTTGTTGAGGTTTGTAAATTGGTAGAAATGTGTACACAAATGATTAGGGATGCACTGATCCGATGCTCCAAATCAGTATCAGCCAGATGTGACAGATTCACGTTAAATACATTTTCTTTTTCAACATCATAACAATGTTTTGTTTCTGCTACGAGACAGGCCACCTACTCAAGTTTAGTGCCACAGTATTCTTTTTGGTAACCCTTACATAAAAACAATGTTGACAGTGAGGGACACAGCAGAACTAGATCAATATATCGGCAGGTATTATCTTATCACAGATTTTTATTGGTGAACATGTCAGCCGATATGCAACAAGAAAATTGCAGTACAGAAATGGCAAATTAGGTTTGAGGTCATTTAAAAAGTGTCTCCATTACATAGTTTGGCCACCAGAGAGCACTGACAAGTTGATCTTTTAACTGTAAGTATGTATCTCAGTATGTAGCTATTCAAGTTAGAAATAAAGATTGTTTGGTTATGTTATGTGTTTATGTTGGTACTAACCTATACACTTGCGATTCTTGAAGAAAGTGAGTGTGCCGTGCCACGTGTCCAGATGGATTCCAATGATGGACCCCTGTCCGAACCGGGAGGAGAAGTTCATCTTGTCTCCTTTATGAAGCAACAAGCCTGACAAAAGGAAGACAACCACTGATGTCCAACTTAGACAATATCCGTTGTGAGAAGTTACTGCAACATCACAGCATGTTAATCTTACCAGTGTAAGAAAGACCCCAGCTGTCTGCATCTTTTCCCAACAGGCTGCAGAACGTGTGTCTGTATTTGTCTAGATTGACATCAGAAGTACCGATGCCGACCATCTGTACAGAAACAGAGAACAATTTAGAGACAAATAAATTTGATCTTCCACGCACTTAGACAAAACATTTGCTCTATGTTTTGATTTCTTCAGGAAAAGTTTTACGTAATAACAACAGGTCATGTAAATAGGCTGGTTTAGAGGTTTACCATGTCTGTTCCATACACTGGGGACGTCATCTTGATCTCCCAGAAGTGCTGCCCTTCAGCCAGCTCTTTGGAGCCACGGATTGCTGCTGTGCCACAGCTGTATTCAGAGTGAAAGTTCACTTTTCGATTGTCGCAGCTCAGTAATGTTGCTGTCGATCGGCTGTTGGCATCCCAAACCCAGTCAAACTCTGAAACATCAGAAGTCATTCATGGCCAAAGAATATACAAGTAGTGAAATATTTCTTGTTAACTGTCTTTAGTGACCATTATATGTTGTTGTCATTCTGCTACATTCCATTCTGTGAGAACTCTGAGCCAAGCCTTTCTCATCGGACTTAATTGGTATCATGAATTGTAACACTGTTTTCCTCCCTGAAGATGTATCTGCGTGAACCTCCTCCTTTCCTCTGGTGATGAATGGAGCCATTGTTACAAAATGGATATATTTTTGTGTCTTATTAGACCTTTAGATAATTGTTGAACTGAACCCTGCTTCCTGTCACTTTGTTCTCCGAGTAACTGCTTTTAGAGTCAACTCACAGGTGTCAAGCCAGTGGATGATAGGGTATAAACCACAAAACAATGGTGATAGGATTGTTTCATAACAACTGTAGAATCTATATGTGAGCAAATCATAGATCTCAATAATTGGCTTACAATGGTGTAATTCAAGTAACATCTCTTAAAAGGTCCCATGACATGGTGTTCTTTGGATGCTTTTATATAGACCTTAGTGGTCCCCTAATACTGTATCTGAAGTCTCTTTTATATAGACCTTAGTGGTCCCCTAATACTGTATCTGAAGTCTCTTTTATATAGACCTTAGTAGTCCCCTAATACTGTATCTGAAGTCTCTTTTATATAGACCTTAGTGGTCCCCTAATACTGTATCTGAAGTCTCTTTTATATAGACCTTAGTGGTCCCCTAATACTGTATCTGAAGTCTCTTTTATATACAGTAGACCTTAGTGGTCCCCTAATACTGTATCTGAAGTCTCTTTTATATAGACCTTAGTGGTCCCCTAATACTGTATCTGAAGTCTCTTTTATATACTGTAGACCTTAGTGATCCCCTAATACTGTATCTGAAGTCTCTTTCCCATAATTCAGCCTTGGTGCAGAATTACAGCCACTAGAGCCAGTCCCACAATGAGCTTTCCTTAGGATGTGCCATTTCTGTGTCTGTAGCTATTGAGGAGGAGAGAGAGGGGGGCAAGGTGGAGGGGGGGGGTGTGTGGCCTTGACCAACTGCCACTTTGCTCGTTTGAAAGCCTCTCTCTCTCTCTCTCTCTCTCTCTCTCTCTCTCTCTCTCTCTCTCTCTCTCTCTCTCTCTCTCTCTCTCTCTCTCTCTCTCTCTCTCTCTCTCTCTCTCTCTCTCTCTCTCTCATGGGCGGGCCAAATTCTCTGGGCGGGCAAAGCAGAGAAAGGGGAGTTAACCTTGCTCCTTATGACCTCATAAGGAGAAGATTCCTGATTGGTCCATCTGAGCTTTCATTTTCTCAAAGGCAGAGCAGGATACCCAGGGCTCGGTTTACACCTATCACCATTTCTAGCCACTGGGGGACCATAGGCAGGCTGGGGGAACTCATATTAATGTTAAAAAAAACTTCATAAAGTGATTTTCATGACATGGGACCTTTAATCAACCTTAGTATAAACTGAGTTCTTGAAATGCAGCAGTTGTCTTGTACCTTGGTCATCCTCTCCACAGTGGCAGTCTTTAACCTGGTGAAAACCTCGCATACGAGGGTTGTAGTTAGTCTCAGCCTGGGAGTCACAGCCACAGTAGGACTCTCCGGTGACCGGCACTGCACTGGGGACTGGAGGGACCATCACTGCTGAAAAATCCGCCTCAGAGTCTGAATCACTGTACTGGGGAGCAACAATGTAAAATTAAAAAACTAAGTCAAATGGCAGCAGCATTGCTTATGTAACAACACATCACTGATTTTAAGCCAAAATTGGGCACTGCATTGGAAAAATGTATGCATCTCTAAAATTGAATAGTGAAATGCAGACATTGTGTTTTATTCCTTTCTGTGGAAAAAAAGTATTGGTTCTGACAAAAAAGCATGCAAACAACAACAACAACATACACTGTTTATAATGGCCAAAGGCAAATTAGAGGCTTTAAGTCTGACAGGGATTCCTGAGGTGAATTTTGTCCGTCTTCTCACGGTGACACATCCTATCTCCTGCCTAGAGTGTAAACAAGTGGCATCATATGACTCAGACATAAACCACTGACGCTTCATATCTGTTCAGAGCTTTAAGTCCAGGGGAAAACAGCAGCCTTTGTATGCTTACCTCTAGGCGGTCGTAGTTCCATTCTTCTAGTGCCTGAGCATCAGCATCCCGTCGTATCCCACCCCAGACATATCGCCATGCACGACTATTCCTGCTTCGCCTTGACATGGCAGCAACACAGTCTCACCAGTAGAAGAGCTTGCCAGTCAGTTCAGGTTCAGTTCAGGTGCTGGAAGAACAGCATCAGTCCAGCTGCTGAAAGACAAAATGACAACATGGTTACCATAGACACTGAAGTCTCTGTGGCAGTTAACCTGGGTAGCTTTTTACATATTGTTGTTCTTTTAAATTGCTTATTACAGAAAGAGTATGAAACCATTGACCCAAATAGTTATACATTCTGTCACTGTGTTACTTATAGAATTATTCTTCTTTTTGCCGGGGATCCCATGAAAATCCCCTTAAGGACCCCCCATTTTGGGAACCACTTATCTCACCACCATTGATTACACTTTTTCGGTAACGTACTTTATTAATATTTGAACCTTCAATTCTACGTTTCTCCACGACACTGATCAGTTTCATCTTATTTTTTAAGCAACCATATCAAATGCCGTTAAAGTTACACACACATCATCCTATTTAATTTAGTGCTAAGTAATTGTTAGTAGTCTGGTCCCTGTCAGTCGTCATCAGTGAAATTGGCAAGATGTTGTTTTCCTAACTAGCTTTAGACAACGTTAGCCACCTAGCCAAGCTAACAGGAGCAGCTAACTAACGCATTTATCAACATGTTAGCAGGCTACAACAAGGTCAGAGGCATCAAAATTCAACTCAGACTGCTGGTTATGCGTGTGTAAAGGCTTGCGTACCGTGCGTTCGCGTGTTAACGCTAATAAGCCATGCATTAAGGAAAGGGTGTCCCGGGGGCGGAATAACTTGGCTGGTGATGCAGATTCAGACCTAGCTAGCGCAAACTAGCTAACGTTAGTTAGCTTCCGTTAGCTGCGTGCTGCTATCAGTACGGGATAAAATGATTGCGTTAACGTTACCTGCCTGTTGTTCACAACCAGCGGTCACGGAAAGGGAAAATCACTGACAGCACATCAGAGACGTTGTTGTTCATGGAAGCCTCCTATTGCTAGATAGTTACGCTGCATTCATGTGGTGTCGGAATAATTGTAAAAAATAGTTCCCAACTGGGAAAATCACCTGAATGCCCCTCAAACTTGATACATCCATGCCCTCAAGTGAGATCAACAACTCGGAAAATCGGCATGCGACTTGCCGAGTTGGCGTCCTATTCTCTGTTCTCTTAATCCATCCATGGTGCTATTACACAGTAACATGGTGGACGAAAGTTAATGGTAGGTTAATGGTAAAAACATTTTTTTTTTATTAATTCACGTGTTGCATATGCTTTTTTTTTTGCTCACGTGTAACGTTAATTTCAAATGTCGTGTAACCGGTAGTTACTGTCCACGTAAATTGACCTAAAGCTTTTGTATTAACATTTAGCCTGATAAATCAGGTAAAGCTATATTTTTCTGGTTTTAGGGAATAAACTGGTGCAGCAACAAGTCTGGGACAAAACAGCTGTCGACGCGTTGTTTGAACGTTTTGAGCAATACATTACAATACATCTTCTCAATAACACATCTTCTTTGTAACGTCCATGTTTTTTTTTTTTTTTACCACAGTAAAGCTCATGAACAGGAAGAACGACTTCCCAAATCGGTAAATGGGAACATCCGAGGAGCAGGTAAATGCAGCATACACGACAACTAAATGAGTGGCTAGATAGCTTCTTTTTTTTTTTTTTACTGTCTATGTGTTTTTTCCATGGCCTACTTTACATCAGTCTGACCGTAAACAACAACAGCCAGGCAGGCCAGCACCATTGTCTCCTTCACACAAAGTTTTCAATACACATCAAAGACTGCTGTCATTGTTTTATGATTATTCAGTGATGGAAGTATTTAGATGTTATTTAAGTGCATTACAACATCAAAAAATAACTCCAAATAAAAGCAGAAGTTCTGCATAAAAAATATATCGAAATTAGTAGTTATTAATAATTTATTATGAAGATTGCCCACGAGTGTTTTAATCATTATATAACATATTTAGTGGTGGAAAACGTATTCATAATCCGACCATTTTTCACCATTATTCAAAGTGTTACTTTAAGTAGATTAAGTAGATTTACAGAAGTATTAGACATAAAAATGTACTTGAAGGATATAAGTTCACAATTGTTCAAGTCTGCCTGAAAACAATATAGTCAGGTAGCTTTATGAACATTGAAACAGGTTTTGCTTGCTGTAATCATTCCTCCTGTTCATACTGGCCATATAAGATCCACTCTTAAAGCACTTTCTATGTAGGCCTAAGTTTCTTCGTTTTGTGCAAAATTTATTCAAAGGTTTATGTGAAGCTAATATGAATATAAAATTATGAAATTCCCTGTTTTCGTTTCCCTGGTCAGTGTTTCACTGCTGAGCTGCAGTGGAAGGATAGTAACAAAAAAAAGGAATTTTGTACTAAAATGTCATTAACCTAAAGATACTCAGACTATCCTTTAGTATCAAAAGTCAAAGTACTCATTATGCAGAATGACTATATATGTTTTTTATATTTGTGGCTCATTATTGTTTATCCATAAGCCTCTATTAATACTGTAATTTTATACTGTATATACATATTTATATCATGTGCTGTTGTTGTTGCTGATAGTTTTATCTAAATAAAATCATATTTTAAACTGTTAAACTAAAATATTTATATCCTAATCTAAATAGTAACTAGTAACTATAGCTGTTATATGTAGTGGAGTAAAAAGTACAATGTTTACCTCTGAAATGTAGTGACGTAGAAGTGTAAAAATGCAAGAACCCTAAAAATATACATAAGTAAAGCACTTGAGTTATTACTTGAATTATGATTATTACTGGCACATTAATGTGTAAGCAGTATTTTAACACACTGAACACAATACATGTGGGTATCATTGTTTGAAATGCCATTTAGCACAATACATTCTGCTGCATTCGGTTTGCATCAGTAGCTATTTGTAGCTCGGAGGATTTGATGTTTTAATGTAAAACTTGCTACAGGCAGTGTGAACAGCACTGCCACTTTGTTTTTACATTTTCAGTCTCGTAAATTCGTCCCTATTTTTTTTTCTTTTTTGGTATAGCCCAGAGCTTTCTCTATCACTCTGGTATAGCCTATTGCAAGGTGAACTCTACGCTTTGCCACGGGTCAGTGCTGCAGCTCTCCCGGACTGGACCAAAGCGGTGACAATGCTCTTTGTGAGCTCAATAATAACGTGTATGGGCAGTCAGTGTTTCACCCTTCAACGATTCAAGGAATCACATACAAATGTATTTCTCAAAGGCTTTTTTTTTCCCAGTTGCTGAATATGTGTAAAATTCACACTGATTTAGTTCTCAAAAGACATTTTGGATTCTGTGCTGATCGAGCTCCCTGAAGATCAGGCTTCTGCAACTCTTGATTGATCTTAATTGACTGTCTGAGTCATTAGTTCACTCCCAATCCCATTTTTTTAAATTATTGATGCAAGTGGGGAAAAAACACGGGACTGCATAAATCCA
Organism: Perca flavescens; assembly: GCF_004354835.1. Classification (NCBI taxonomy): domain Eukaryota; kingdom Metazoa; phylum Chordata; class Actinopteri; order Perciformes; family Percidae; genus Perca; species Perca flavescens. The sequence continues at coordinate 8,210,705 of NC_041345.1, read as the reverse complement.
CGTTAAAGAGGAAGTGAATGAGTTGGCTAACATATTCATTGGCATTTATTAATCAAAAGGCACCGAGAAGACTGCTCTCCCAGGTGCTTCTGAGAGTTGCACGCAGCTAGGAATAAAAACAAATAAAAAAAGCTCTTCATACACCACAAAACCATTAATTATGCATTGTCTTTTTTAATTTCAACTTCTGAACACTGCAGCATGAAAAAAAATCAAGCAGACAGTCCACACATCATCCCACAACAACAAATACATCTTCATGCCCGTTCAGTACTCACAGTATTATGCATTGTCTTTTTTAATTTCAACTTATGAACACTGCAGCATGAGGGAATTAACTGAAGATGAAGCAAGCAATTCTCTTCAATCTTATGTGTGGCATATCAACATATGCTGTAATTAAAAATATTAATATGGAGGCAAGTCTCGTACACCTCAGGATGTATTATAATAACTATTTCGATTCTTTCATCTAGCTGTCAATTTAAAACCCAAGTTTCACTTTCACCAAGTGCTTGAAGCTGTCTAAATGTTGTTGGTACGGTTAGTTTAGTCATCCCATTAATATCAGACAAAAAATAAATAAAAAATAAGGGTCAACAATGATGTTCTGGAGGAGGTTGAGTTTTATTTGGAAATCTGACAGGCATGGCTGAACAGTGAGCTCTTGAACAAAACAAACAAAAAAATCAAGACCGCAGTACTACAGGTAAACGATACTAGTGTTTGAGAATGTCATATTAAACATAAAGACTTGCACACACATTATTCACTCAGGTCATTCACACACACACACACACACACACACACACACACACACACACACACACACACACACACACACACACACACACACACACACACACACACAACATGTGGACATCCTCCATTAATAATCACACTACATCCAGAGGAATTCCAAGCACTTAGAACAATTACCCACAGTGCAATTAATCTAACTATACACAGATAATTTATATATATTTTTTATGTATATAGGGTATTCAATAAACAGTGTTCCATTTAGACAGTTTCATTAAGTCAAAATCTTCATAACTTTCCATAAATAGTGACAAAAAAATATGTATTGACAGCTCCTCACCACTGTGATTAAAAAAATGGTCCCCGAAAAAAAAAACATGATAAAATTAAATACTAGTGTGCATGAATCTTCAGCAGTCTCGAAATGGAGAATGACAATCAAATCCAACAACAGAAAACAAAAACCAAAAGGAGGGGAATGGGCAGCAGGATAAACGTTGATACTCACACTCACAGCACAGACTGGTTACTACATTTACGGGGGGGGCGGGGTCTCTGGGTCACTGTACAGGTTAAGATCAGACAAAAAAAATCAAGCAGACTGTCCACACATCATCCCACAACAACCAATACATCTTCATGCCCGTTCAGTACTCACAAGACCTGACACAACTGGATGGCTTTAAACAATATGGATAGATCACATCTACTGAGGACACCGCTGTCAAGCCAACTTGTTTCTGTTGCCATCCCATCCTGTCAGACCCACGGGGTGTAATGGAAAGTAGGTGAAAATCTCCTATTTGTTCTTGCTGCTTTGACGTGGAATGAATGAGATGGCGTTTGATGCGGACACTTATTATTTTGTAGATAGGATGAGGGCCACGATGAGGCCGTAAAGCCCCAGCACCTCGGCGAAGATCAGGATCAGGATCATGCCCACGAAAAGCCGGGGCTGCTGGGCAGTGCCTCTCACACCGGCGTCGCCCACGATGCCAATGGCGAACCCGGCCGCCAGACCGCTCAGGCCCACACTCAGACCAGCACCGAGATGCAGGAAACTCCTGTCGGGAGAGAAACCAAGAAAAGAGCACCGTCATTGCACAAGGTAAGTCCGAAACATAGAATAATAAAATATAGGTCAAAACAATTATTTTTGAGTCCCTCGCTCTTCTCATTCTGTTCGGGAACCTTGGGATGTATACGTAAATGTATTCAAGCAAATGTAATTTGGGGCAACTAGCTATCCCCGCCCATCACATAAAACCACAGTTGACTATTAGTGTCTTGGTTCCGTAAGCGGGATCCCGTGTCAGGGGCGTGCGTTGTAAACGTTGTTTTCATTTTAAAGGATTTGGTCGAGGTGTAATTTATTCATCTTGTTAAATAACAAAATGCGAGAAGGATCAAAAATAGTGCCAAAACCCTCTAAGACTTAGGTACTCCAGCCCACACAGCCTGTATGGTCTGGTCTTACAGCGCTCACCAAACCCACGTATAAAACTGTTCCAGAAAACAAGTTCTGACCGGTGAACTGTTTACTATCTGCCCAGCATAACACGGCACAGAGCCATACAAAACAAATGTGCCGTAAGGAAGGAAATCAAACATTTAGCGAGCACGAGAGCCAGATGTTTTTTCTTTGGAGTTGATCAAAACACATAAAAAAAAAAAAAAAAAAAAAAAGACCTAAATTCATCATGTTGTCAGAACTAGTAGAGGTCAAAAATAGCTTCAGGACTATTTAACTAATGAATGTCTTTGGGTAATTAATTTCATTTTGAGGATTTATTTCTTTCATTGTGTTTGTGAGTTACGGAGGTTGGGGGTTATGTGTATGTGCTTCAACTCAAAAGCACCCAAACTATGCAGAAAATGCTGTATGAAATGTTTCTTGATTTACACAAATAACAAGCAGAATTAATATAGAATTATAGCTGCTCCGCAGCGATGGTCGGGGCCGAGCATTTTAAACTCGCAGGGAAGGTGTCCAAAGTACAATGGCTGATTGTGTATAAGATGTGACATCGTGACCTATGAGCTTTGAACTCACAATCTTCAGGTCCAAAGACAAACGCAGATCTCAGTGAGCTGTTGTCCAGTCCTCTACCTATTTGGGCTATATTTAATTGAGTCAGCCTGGGTTGACTCAATAACATGACTTTCCTTAACTGGACTGATAATCAGAATCAGGTGTTAATGCAGACACACATTTAAAATATGCAGGGCAGCTGTCCACAGCACAATGCCTGATTAGATATGTATGATCATCTAGCAACACCATGGGCTCAAACTCGGAACCATTGAGGCAGTAGGCTGTTTCTGATCTCAGGGAGCTATTATCTGGGTGATGTCACAAGTGGCATCGCAGCACCTGGTAGACAAGGAGCAGGCTTGCGTGAAAATACAGAATTTAAAGCTGCTGTGAAAAAATGATTTCTGGGCGCCTGGATAGCTCAGTTGGTGGAGCGGGCGCCCATATGTCGAGGTTTACGCTTCAACGCAGCGGGCCCGGCCCTTTGCTAAATATTCTTAATTTGTTTTTATTTCTTATTAGAAAATTCTGAGAATTTGTGTACTTGGTTAAGACAACATAGAGATGCCTGTAATGTATTTTCAAAAAGATCAATAAATGCCAAACTGATATTTAAAGATTCTCTATTTTGCAATGACTGCAATGCGTATATGGGGACACAATAAAAAAATAAAAAAATAAAAATGTAACTTTTTTAGTTAACATTCTGAAATTTTGCACACCAAATCTACATTGATCTTTAAATGTTGTGAATTTTTTCCATGAACATCAAAGATTTAGTTTGGAAGAAATTGCAGGATTTGTTTACACTACTGTATGCAGTAAAATGTTTTAATGCACTGTGGGCTCAATTTTTGATAAATCAAAAATTTGAAATGGTAAATTTGTGGAGGACAGTCTGAAGATGAAGTTGCCCAAATTGGGTGTCAATTGAAACAAACGTGGGAGGAGATTGGTTTAAGAGGTTTTGCAGTTTTTGCAAAAAGTAGAGTGATGGACTTCAAAATTGCTACAAGGTAACAGCAGAGCATAGTTTCTGCACTATTGGGGCTACAGTTGGCATAAGTTGTGACGTAATAGAATGTATGGCTGATTTGTTATGAATTTTTCAAGTTTAAAATTTTAGATACTGCTGTAGCGCCACCATCGGGACAATTAGCACACAAATTGCACTGATTGAGTTTAGCATAGGACTGGACTTATGTGCAACGTTTGGTGAGTTTTCGTGCATGGGAACATGGATTTCTTAAGAAGAAGAATAATACAGGCAAAAACAATAGATCTAATAAAATGACTTAAACTGTTCTAATGGGCTACTGTATCAGAGCTTCATCTTACTTGTAAAGGGTGACTCTCTCAGAGATGTTGTTGGCTATCAGCACAGCCACTACCAGCCCGTAGATGGCGATGATACCAGCCATGACCACGGGGATGATGGACTTCATGATGAGCTCTGGCCGCATCACAGACATGGCAGCGATGCCTGTGCCGCTCTTTGCTGTCCCATATGCTGCTCCTAATGCTGCGCAGGAGAGGAGAGAGATCCTGTTAATTCATCTGTTCAGTGTCTATTCTTCACTTACAAATGATTCCTGACAAAACAACTCAAACCGGACAAGATATGGATCCGGCTGGAGCTGGGTGACAATGATTTATCCAGTCGATCGATTTTAGACCAGACGTGCAGGTAACAGACAAAATTAAACAGTAGAAGATATTAGAGTGCCAGTTTTCTTCCGCCTAGCCATAAATAACTGAGAGATGAAAGTGATACATCAACAACAACAAAGAGGCGTATTTGCAAATCACACACAACAGTGTGTCTATTTGTGGAGACTAGTAAGTCTCCACACAAAACCATCTCTGAAACCATTTTAAAAAAGTGATTAACAGTTGCCCTCTAGAGCCTTGCTACCCCATTAAAACCTTGCCCACTTCAGTACTAGGTTATATAAGTATTTTCATGACTAATGTCACAAATGGTAGCTTCTCCTAACTTTTCCTGTCTGCTCAGTTGTCCCCTTATGTTTCATGGATATCTGCCTGTAACATTTTTGTGATTTCCACTGCACATCACAAGTCTCTGCAGCATGTTGTCAGTTATAGGATGTTCAGTATACTTGTACAATCTAAAACCAACAGGACATCATGACTTGCGTAAACATACACGCCCACTTTCTTAAGCCAAGTCACGTGTTATCTGTACGCATTTTGAGCTATCCGCGTGTATGTCTACGCTGTATACAGCGGACGAAAACATTGTATGCCACTTGGCGCGTTATCGCGAGAAGAAAGCTACGGTTGGGTTTAGGAAACGTGACATGCGGGACATGATCCCCGGTCTCCTGGGTGAAAGTCCTGTGTTGTTTAACATTTTAACACAGCTCTTTTCTCTATATTCAGGGAGGGAAAGGCCATACAAAAGAGGAATCCCATATTTTCTTTTTCAATTATATTTTCTGCAGTTGTTAATTGCATAAAAGTACAACATAACTTCCGACAACTTCCATTTTCACTGCATCACGGGCTAATTCTGTACTGGCTGGTTCCCCACTGTGCATCCCATAGATAATGAATAAGGACAGACATCACACCTCCAGCGGGTCTTCAGCCTTTACACAGATGTAGATGCCTGATTGAGTAGCCTTGAGTGTTTCTAAAGAATCTGCTTTCCTATCTCCTTTTCTAAACGTTACATCATTGTTCACGCTTCATGCAACTGTCACCTCGAGACATCCTGGACCAAATCTATTGTGACCAATCAAACAACTGTTATGACAGTCTAACAGCACCCATGGAGAGTTTACTTTGGGGCTGCAAGTAACTGTGTTTTCCCTTTGCTTTGGGATACAGTGTCAAAATGACAATGCAACATAAGGAGGTAAGACTTCTAAACATTATTAGGAAGGTTTTTTTTTTTTTACCATCCTGCCATCTTTACACAAGCTGAATAAATGAACCATAAGCAGACCAAAGTTTGTGCAGTCCCGACATGTAATTGATTTGAAACAGGTAGCCTATACACAAGCAACAAAACGGATACCTCTGACATAAGTAATAAGAAGTCTTAAGCCCTATATTAGTTAATAAAACTAATTTGGATTACAGATGCGCTGAAACCAATTGGGTGTGACCTATACAATTTAGTGTTTCAGTTACATTCATTCAGGCAGGACAGGCCACAGGCTCAGCTTTGAATGCCACAACAATCCCTGGCAAAATGTTACCTTACATAAAAATGAATCTAAATTGCATGCAGTGTGGTATACTGTACAGAAAAGAGAGAGCACTGGTATTGGATTGAATGATATCCTAGGGTTAGGTATCAAAAAGTTTAATCTGTGCATTATGATAACTGTCATCAACTCATCAATAGTACAGACTCCACAAAGTGTCACCTGCAGTCAGTCATCCTCAATGATTTCGACATTATGGAGACAGTTGTCTGTAGGAATTGACATCATCTAATTGACTATACTTCCCCAAAAAAATAAATCACTGTAAGAGCACGATGCATATTCCGTTATTTCCTCTTTGACAGACTGGGTGTACCCCCGCCTCCCGCGCATGCTAAACGTGAATGAATGAATGACGATGGATGGATGTTCCCTTAAATTTCCCACACTGATGTTAAGGCCTTGAATCTGCCCCCTCCTGCAATACAATACATTACAACTAATGGGAAACACGGCTGGATTATTCCCAACAATAATCGTATTTATTTTATGATTTATGAACATCTGGACCTTCCTGTGCTGTAAAATAACTTAATTATGAGAGATTGTGGAGGGCTGCTGCCACCTAAACAAGGGTCTGCGTCACCAACCAGCAGCTACCAGAAGACAGCATCACAGCTTGACAGAATATATCCAGGCGCATACAGGAGGTAACGTCAGCTAACGTTACAGTGTTAGCAGTGTGAGGAGCTAGCTAACGTTAACGGTAAGCAGCTTGATGTCGGTGGAAATCTCCCCCCGCCTCTTGCCTTGCATCCCTGGCAGGTGTGTGAGCCGTGACCGACTCAGCTAACACCCAACACCGTGTCTCTAAAGACAGCCCCCATTGTTGTCGTTTCAACATCTGGCTAGGCCAATTCGTCGTTAGCGTTATGACAGTAAACGGTTGAGATGTCAGATGAAGAAGCTGGTGTAACGTTACCGCTGAAGACCATGGCCGCAGAGGCTCCCATCACAGCGAAGAAAGGCGAGTACTCGGGGCTCTCATCAGAAGACATTCTAGCACTTTTCTCGGGACGATACAGCTACAAGGCAGACTATCTTTTTTTGTCAGGTTTTCCCCTTTTCCCACCGTCAGCTTCGGACAGGTTAAAAGTATTAGTAAGGGGCGAATACGTAGCTGCCAGTAAGAGCGCCGGTGTAGAAGAGGAAAATGGCGAAACGGAAAAGGTCACATGAACAAGCATCTCCGAAAGATCCATTTGTGTTGACACGGGGGTGCTCGACACAAACATGCTTGACATATATAACCGTTGTTGTTTATTGCACCGTAAAATATATTGTAGATATTATTTTTCTTTTAATAGTAATTTTCACAGCGATGATATTTACAGCAGTGTGTAACACCACAATATATGATAGGAGTAGTTTGCACAGTGTGTGTATTGTGGTATGTTCTGCTGCAAGTGTACTGACTGCAGTTGAAACGCTAGTAGTCACTAAGCTACATGCTGGCGTATTAATTATTAGGTGTCAAATATAGGCTATAGTAAAAAATCAACTATAAACACCATGTTTGCTATATAATTTAAAAAACAAAAACAAATAAACAAGAGTAATAAAGAGGCGCAAGAAAGCACAGTAATAGAGTGTGCATAACCAACATGTACGATATATCCATCCTCGTATACAGCAGGGTTGTATATTATTTTCACTATGGAATAATCTGTAAGACAGGTCAATTTAAATTAACATTTGACTCTCTTTAGGAGTCAAACAAACTAGGACTACCTTTATTGAGTGACCTGGAGACACATCCTGGAGCTGACTTTGTCAAGGTGACAATGTAAAATCAATGTCAGCTAAAAGGACATATTGCCTCAGAACATATAAGCTTCTTATGGGCAGATTTTCTCAATTACATTTTTTGGATCCTATTTACCTTCTTTACACAATTTAGTTTCCTAAAATGTTTATTTCTCTCACAGCATCTCAGTGAGTCTTGATGGTTATCAAAGTTTGCAATCTTCATAGGCCTACTATAGTTCTATTGAGGTTTATATCCTGAGACCAGTTTTGGTTTGAAGGATGTTTTTTGTACAAGACCAACATGTCACAATATTTGTCTTAGCCTTTAATAATCCATCTCCTTGAACATAATCATGTATAGTTTGCATTTTAATAATGATGATGATAATAATAAACGTATAGCACTTTTCTTAACAAGCAAAGCGCTTTACAGAAGAAAAAACGGCCGATAAAAACAGATAAGTTTAAAACACAGAGATCATAAAAGGGGATACTGTATATTGCATTTATAAATCATAAAGACTTCTTATGCATTCAAAAAACATTCAGTATAATTAAACTGAAAGATTACAGCAAAACACTTTTTAAAGTTGCATCACTTATCTTCCAGAATATTACTCCAGAAATGTGTTTTTACTTCTTTTAGATTTGAACTGTGTTGCAGGTTTGCACGTTGAGGAATGGCCTCTGCCAAAAACGGCGGCACATAAACACTGGAATTGGAGTGCGGTCTGCTCTGATCTTAACCACAGTTGTTGAAGTGTCCTGGAGCAAGGCACTATACATCCTCACCTGCTCAACCAGTGTCATAATCAGCCAAATTAATGTTGGACTAATTTACAAACAGATATACATTGTAAATCATCCCACAAGAGTTATGAATAAAACATGTTTTATGGAAATCAAAATCTTGATTTTGAATTAGTCCTCAGCTACGGCAGATTTATTCCCCAATTTCAATGGTGACCACATTACTTATTACACTCTAGCATCAGATGAAATGAGCAGGATTTGCCTTAGTGAGGTGTGTCACTGAAACTTGCTTGACAAGAAAAGCTAAGTTTTGATGTCACTCCAGGTCCAACTCCTGCACAGGGCTAAGGAGGGATTTTTTATTTTTTTTATAAATTCTCAGATGGCATCAGGTCAACTTCATTTAATTTCTTATATTGTTATCCAGTTGACATTGTGGTCTACACGGTACCACAGCCCCAAAACAGGACAGCACTTTAACATTCCCCCAGTATATTCTACTGGGGGCAAAATACCTACACTACTTGTAAAATGTGCCATGCAGTGAGGCGGACACTGTAGGGTACAATAACATATTGGAGGATTAAACAAGAAAACATTCAAATGAACATCCCTCCGTACTACTTGTATAAAATGTTTCACTGCTTGTCACTCAGTAAGGCCTCTTTAAGTACAGACGTAGTTCAATTGTCTCATGAGAATGTACTTAAAAGGTCCCATGGCATGAACATTTCACTTTGAGATTTTTTAACATTAATGAGTTCCCCCAGCCTGTCTATGGTCCCCCAGTGGCTAGAAATGGCGACAGGTGTAAACCAAGCCCTGGGTATCCTGCTCTGCCTTTGAGAAAATGAAAGCTCAGATGAGCAGTTTTGGAATCTGCTTGTTATGAGAAGCAAGGTTACCTCCCCTTTCTCTGCTTTGCCCACCCAGAGAATTTGGCCAACCCATGAGAGAGACATATCATGGCTTTCAAACGAGAAAAGTGGCAGTTGGTCAAGGCCACACCCCCACCTGGCCCCTCCCACTCGCCTCCTCAATAGCTTCAGACACAGAAATGGCACATCCTAAGGAAGGCTCATTGTGGGACTGGCTCTAGTGGCTGTAATTCTGCACCAAGGCTGAATCTAGGGTAAAAGACTTCAGATACAGTATTAGGGGACCACTAAGGTCTATATAAAAGTCCCAAAGAGCACCAGGTCATGGGACCTTTAAATCTCATACAGGGATTAAAGTAAAAGCAGAACATGTGTGCACACACACGACTGTCAGCAGCCTCTCTGCAGCATATCATAAAGTAAAGCTATTCCTTCTGATCAGAGCTTAGTCATGTGACCCGTTCCTGCTGCAAGTAGAACAATCACGTTCTTACAGTAAGAGAAGGATATGCTTTGACTTTTTCAAAAGATACTAAAATTACTTGTTTTGCTGCCAGTTTTAAAAATCTGAAACAAGTGTGAATCATTTTAATATTGCAGCAATTCAACTGTTGTGGTGCAAAATGTGTTATGAGCCCACTCACTGTTGTAAAATGTCACTTTTGAATTACTTAAATTTATCTCACAAAATTATTATCTTGACTGTACATACATTTGGCAGTGTTTTGAGTCATTTGTTGTGGACAAACTTGCTAAAGAAGTCCTTAGAAGTCTTAGTTACGTTAATTTGGCCGAGGTGCTGTACCTAAACTTTATTATAACTAGCCAGGTTAAACTTTTAACAGTGGTTTATAGGGTTTGCACTTCCCTGTGGAAGTACTGTATTAAAGAGAGCAAACAATTGTGCAGTGTACAAAAGCTTTATTTTGACATCCATAAACCGATGCCTGCTTAATACTCCTCTCCGTCATCCTCCTCTCCCACACTATCGGCGCCGACCTCTTCGTAATCCTTCTCCAGCGCCGCCATGTCTTCTCTGGCCTCCGAGAACTCTCCCTCCTCCATCCCCTCGCCCACATACCAGTGGACAAAGGCCCGCTTGGCGTACATCAGATCGAACTTGTGGTCAAGGCGAGCCCAGGCCTCGGCAATGGCGGTGGTGTTGCTCAGCATGCACACGGCCCGCTGCACCTTGGCCAGGTCTCCTCCAGGAACCACGGTGGGCGGCTGGTAGTTGATGCCCACCTTGAAGCCAGTGGGGCACCAGTCCACAAACTGGATGGAGCGCTTGGTCTTGATGGTGGCGATGGCAGCGTTCACGTCTTTGGGCACCACGTCACCGCGATACAAGAGGCAGCAGGCCATGTATTTGCCGTGGCGAGGGTCGCATTTCACCAGCTGGTTGGCCGGCTCGAAGCAGGCGTTTGTGATTTCGGACACCGAGAGCTGCTCGTGGTAAGCCTTCTCGGCCGAGATGACCGGGGCGTAGGTGGCCAGGGGGAAGTGGATGCGAGGGTAGGGAACCAGGTTGGTCTGGAACTCTGTCAGGTCGACGTTGAGGGAACCGGCGAAACGAAGGGAGGCGGTGACTGAGGACACGATCTGACTGATCAGCCGGTTCAGGTTGGTGTAAGACGGGCGCTCGATGTCCAGGTTCCTGCGGCAGATGTCATAGATGGCCTCGTTGTCCACCATGAACGAGCAGTCAGAGTGCTCCAGCGTGGTGTGGGTGGTCAGGATGGCGTTGTACGGCTCCACCACGGCCGTGGACACCTGGGGAGCTGGGTAGACCGAGAACTCCAGCTTGGACTTCTTGCCGTAGTCCACGGACAGACGCTCCATCAGCAGGGAGGTGAACCCGGCGCCGGTGCCACCGCCGAAGCTGTGGAAAACCAGGAAGCCCTGAAGGCCTGTGCACTGGTCCGCCTGGGGACAGAGACGGAGGTGGGACAATGCACATCACCCAACATTTTTGTAAAGGCACCAGAGTAAGACCGATGGCTCATTTTCAACTGTAGTACTAGTTACCTAGCATGCATGTCTTTATGCTGGGAGGGAAATAGAGCAAGCAGAGGAAACCCCCAGATCCTTTAATCAAAGTATATCATCAGGAAAAATTTAATTAAAGTAAATTCTCCCATTTTAGAAAGAGTAAAAAGGACCCAAAAAGTTTAATGGTCTAATCATTTCAGCTGGACTTTTTGGCAGTTATTGTTGGCTCGTTTCATTTAGAATAAAACATCAGATTTTATAAACTACATGTGTTGTGTGCAGAAACCTTAATGTGTAAAGTAACTAAAGCCGTCAGATTAATGTAGTAGAGTAAAAAGTACAATATTTCTCTCTGAAATGTAGCAGAGTAGAAGTAGAAAGTGGCAAACTCAAGTACCAGTAACCAGTAACATTTGGACTCAAGTACAGTACTGGAGAAAATCTACATTCCACCGCTGCAGTGAGATTTATTTTATTTAAATAGTATCAATAGCTCCATCTCGATATCAAGGTGCCCACCAGTTTGCGGATCCTGTCCAGCACCATGTCGATGATCTCTTTGCCGATTGTGTAGTGTCCGCGGGCGTAGTTGTTGGCAGCGTCCTCTTTGCCGGTGATCAGCTGCTCAGGGTGGAACAGCTGGCGGTAAGTCCCGGTGCGCACCTCATCTGGAGACGGATCACAAGTCACTTAAGGGTTTGAGTTATAGAAGCTTTTTAAAAAAAAAAAAAAAAAAAAAAAAAAAAAAAAAAAAAAAAAAAAAAAAAAAAAAAAAAGGGCTGGGTATTGAATTCAATACTTAGATTTCCTCCAATGTATCGCAAAATTCCTCGTCAGGAGTAGAATTTATGCTCGTCATTTCAACTTTAATCTCGATTCTGACATTATTCTCGAAGTGGTAGCAATTCTCGTCAGGTTTACTTTTGAGTTTACCAATCTTAGGTTATACGATTAAAATAGTAAATAAACGTCGGAATGACAATTTTGTAATATCGCTTTTTGAGAAGGAGTTTTGGTCAAACATGACCAAAACATCTGCATCTTTCATCCTCAGGAGGGTTAAAAATATATATTTTTTTAAATAATTTGAGTGGCTGTGGCTTAGGCTTGTAATACACAAGGAAAAGCTTTGGCATCTATGGGTTTACCAATGACAGTGGGCTCCAGGTCCACAAAAATGGCCCTGGGGCTGTGCTTCCCAGCACCGGTCTCACTGAAGAAGGTGGTGAAAGAGTCGTCTCCTCCACCGATGGTCTTGTCCCCGAGCATCCGTCCGTCCGGCTGGATCCCGTGCTCCAGGCAGTAAAGCTCCCAGCAGGCATTGCCAATCTGGACACCGGCTTGGCCAACGTGCACCGAGATACACTCACGCTGGAGGAAGACAGAACTTTGACATTTACCAGCTGCAGTGGAAGAAGTATTCAGATCCTTTACTTCAGTAAAAGCACTAATACCACACAGAAAGAAAAATGCTCTAATTTTAGAAAAAGTAAAAGGATCCAAACAGTTGTTTTTAATGGTCCAATCATTTCAGCTGGACTTCTAGGCAGTTATATTGTTGGCTCGTTTCATTTAGAATAAAACCGATTTTATAAACTACATGTGTTGTGTGCAGAAACCTTAATGTGTAAAGTAACTAAAGCCGTCAGATTAATGTAGTAGAGTAAAAAGTACAATATTTCTCTCTGAAATGTAGCACAGTAGTTACAAAGTGGAATGAAAAGAAAAGACTCAAGTACCTCAATATTTAAGTAAATCTACTTAGTTACATTGCCAGACATCTATACCCTTAAACCGTGTCTAGTAAGAGGATGACCAAATGTTAAACACAACTCAAAATCTAAAAAAAGGTCTAAAAAGGAGGAGACCAAAACAAGTTTTACTCTTCTGTAAAGAAGCAGATAACACATCAGGACCAAATCACCGACACATGCTGCACATTTACGGTCTAAAATGTAATCTGTTTATACAGACAAATAGCTTAGAACTGTACCATACGAAGATAATCTAATTGATTATTTTGATTGATATTGCGATATGGGGGAGGGGGGGGGCAGAGGAACGTTAAACTACTTTCATACAGTTATAACTACTTTTTACCCTAATTGGGTCAGTTTACTTTGTACACTACTACGGCAAGCAGGTATGGGCCCATTGGTATGATAACCTTCAGCAAAGATGTCTCGGTTTTACAGTAGCCTATATGCAATTATAGCTTTAGCCTACAAGTGTATTCCTTTGGAATGCCTGGGTAAAAACACCTATTTAACACTACCACCAACAACTTTAACTACACTTCTTAGCACACCTTAAACATAACATTTCCATAAAACGTTGTTTAACTGATATGTTTTAGTGTAGTGACTGTGAGCCTGGTTAAATAGATTATTCTGTCACACCACTCTATAATTTACGAAGACCCAACAACCCCCAACCAAGAACAAACATTTGGTGCGACAGTGGCGAGGAAAAACGTTTTATTTTTTTACAGGCATATATTCCGTACTCACCATGTTTCCTGCCGCTTAGATAGAGGGATGAAATAAGGAGAAAGAGACTGATTCTACCGCACCACTGCGCTGTTAGGAGTGCTGAGTCCAGGCTTTATCGAGGCTTTTTATACTCGAGTTAAAGGCGAGAACGAGCCGCGGAATCCGATTGGTCGAGAGTCACAAGAGCTCCTTTCGTGTTCATCGCAGGTGTAACTGATCAGCATTAACCAAGGATGTTTGATCACTCTTTTAAACCGCGATGGAATGTAACTAAATAGATTTACTCCAGTACTACTGTAATTGTTGAGGTACTTGTACTTTACTTGAGTCATTTCTTTTCATTCCACTTTCTACTTCTACGAGTTTCTAAAATGGGAGGATTCTCCAATCAGAAACATTGAGTACTTTTACTTTTTCCACCCACGGAGCCAACCCGGCCACAAGTACTTTTACTTTTACAGGCTACGTGTTCCTGGTGATACTTCTGCTTCTGACTGGCTAGTAGTCCTTACCTAGCTACTGCACATGTGCAACTCCCAACAAAGATGGAACAGAAGTGAGATGTCTCACTCTGTAGCTAAAACAGAGAGCTCAACACACAGGGTGAAAAGAGGAGCTGCAGCAATGTGCAGTACAACAAAAATACGGTGTTTTTTGAAAATTAAACCATGTAAACCTATTCTGGTACAACCTCTAAAAAAAATGAGCATAATATGAGCACTTTAATAAAACTTTTCCAAACGGCAGTTCTGTGCGGCTCCACGTGTCCAAACGCCGTCTTTTGCTGCGACATAATGCAAGCGTGCGTCTGTTTACACCTGTGAAATGTAAGGAAATAAAGTTGTTTAAAAAAAAATATTTAATCAAAATGTTCCCACATTATCAAATACGAAAGTTAAAAAAAACGTCTGTAGAACATGTTAGTTCATCACAATACATCTGAGAACATGACCGCCACACATACTGATAAGAGCAAGATGTTTAAATAAAGAAGTTAAATAATTAAAATAACTTACACATAACTTACATCAGTCAAAAGTTTGGGGTCACTTAGAAATTTCCATTCCACTCCATTACCGACAGAATACCAGCTGAGATCAGTTGCATTGTTTTTTTTAATCAGGGCAGTAGTTTTCAGATTACATTATGTGCTTACATAATTGCAAAAGGGCTCTTGACTGTTGTAGAAAGAAGTGGCAGACCTTTAAAGTGCTCATATTATGCTCATTTTCAGGTTCATAATTGTATTTTGAGGTTGTACCAGAATAGCTTTATATGGTTTAATTTTCAAAAAAAACACTGTTTTTGTTGTACTGCACATTGCTGCGGCTCCTCTTTTCACCCTGTGTGTTGAGCTCTCTGTTTACGCTACAGAGTGAGGCATCACACTTCTATCCCATCTTTGTTGGGAGTCGCACATGTGCAGTAGCTAGGTAAGGACTACTAGCTAGAAGCTAGTGCTGCTAGTGGTTAGCCACCTTGTTCTCAATGGCAAAACACTGCTACAACACTATAGAACTACTTACATGTCCGTTTTGCAGGTACTCCACGCAAAGTTGGAAGTGCGCCCCCGTTTAGAAGAAGTCTCCTGGCTAAACCTGCCTTGTACTGACCGAAGTTGGAGAAACAGCTAGCTGATGTGGTATTAGCTAAAGTGGTTAGCACTCACCAAATGTTTCGGCCAATGACGTAGACGGCCCTGCCGATTTTGACCAGCTCACCCGGAGACTGAAGGCAGGATACATTCAGAAACCTGTATCTCACTCAAAACAACGTACACAAAATAACACCCCAAATCCCAGAAAGTGATTATTTCATAATATGGGCACTTTAATGCAATATCTACATTGCCCATTATCAGCAACCATTCATCCAATGTTCCAAAGGCACATTCTGTTTACTAATCTGATATCATTTTAAAAGGCTAACTGAGAAAACAGAGAACCCTTTTACAATTATGTAAGCACATAATGTAATCTGAAAACTGCTGCCCTGGTTAAAAAAAAAACAATGCAAATGATCTCAGCTGGTATTCTGTCTGTAATGGAGTGCAATGAAAATTTCTAAGTGTCCCCAAACTTTTGACCAGTAGTGTTTATTAAAAAAAAAGACGAGACTTGTGGAAGTGTGTGAGTTCAGACACTTTGTGTGTGTGTAATTTTGTAAGTGTGTTTCCAGTAGCATCATGTAACCAGCAGGGTGTCTACAGTACACAACCATACTGTGATACCAATGTACCTACAGTATAATCTAACAGTACCTACATCACCATCTGCTGGTTGATTTACGGACCAGTCAAGGCATCCTGTTGAATTCCTTCCTCCCTGTAAATGAGAGCTTTGCTAACATGCATTAAATGAAATAATAAATAGAAAGTTTCCCTTACAAATTACAAACTGAAATTGTGACCTTTGAAACAGTTTGTTCCAACACCATTACGCTACATGCATCAGGTAACAAAAATGATGCAGAAAGTATATCAGATTATCAGTTCTCAAGTGGATACCAGACTTGCATGTTGTGTAGCATTTATTTATTTTAATAACTCAAGTATGCATGTGTGGGAATCAGAGGCCAGATTACATACACATCTCAAGCAAAAGAAAACTGAACACAGGTTACAGATACACTGTATTTTAATGAAAGATTAGGTTAAAATAATACACTTTAATGAAAGAAGCAGACATTAAAAATCACCATAAATATGCTACATAATCCTATAACACTTAGCTCTAACACCATTGAGTAAATGTATCTGCATGGGTAGCTTCATGTTAGGACACACACACACACACACACACACACACACACACACACACACACACACACACACACACACACACACACACACACACACACACACACACACACACACACACACACACACACACACACACACACACACACACACACACACACACACACACACACACACACACACACACACACACACACACACACACACACACACACACACACACACACACACACACTTTTGCAGGCTTTAATATCATCAATTCAACATCCTGATTGCCTTTAAAATATGAACAAGTGTTACTGATTTAACCATAAAAAAAAAAAAAAAAATGTTACTGATAAAAATAACAAGCCCTGGCAACACTGCTTTAAGAATTCCAATACCCTTTCATCACTCAAAAATGATCTATGGGTTAAACAGGCCTATACACTTTACTCAGTTTGGGCCAGATATGTCTAAATGTGCACCTTAAAGTCAAAAAGGAAAATCCAAATACTTTGCATCTGATGTGTAAAACGGTCAGATTATTTGACTTTCACTGGCCCCACAGAGCGAGACTGATTAGCAATAATCACTCAAAACACACACTTTAAAATTAGGGTTGGGCATCGTTTTGATTTGAACAATTCTGCTTCCAATTCAGATTCTTCCTTTTGATTTTGGTTCTTATCAATTTTTGATTCCAATACTTTGAGTTGAAATGGCTTACATGCTTATTTAACAGATAAGAGAAACCTTTTATTTTGAGGTGGTTTACAGTTTTACGGGGCTTTTTCAATGTAAAATAAAGGCACAGTTTAGAGCGCCGCTTACTGTGCTGCATGGCTGCAACACAACATGCGCCTGGAAGTACGGGCTCTTGCGCCAAATGTTCCAAACGATGCCAATAAAACAACGATTCCACTGGAATTGTAATTTTAGAAACGATTCCAAGTTGGAACCGGTTCTCGATGCCCAATCCTATTTAAAATCCAACATGCACACGTGCCTGTGTGACTACATCTCCCAGTCTTTCACACACACACACACACACACACACACACACACACACACACACACACACACACAAACAAACACAAACCCTGCACTCATTCAGTCCTTGTCCCAGCACAACTAGCAATTGGGATAGCAATATCAGCAAATGTGTTGTTGTGGTCGCTGGAAAAACATGAAGAACAGAAAAAGATAAAAGGCATCACATGCTATTGTTGGCGAAGTGAAAGTGTGGCACAGCGATGGCTCGTACACGGGATGAGGAGGCTACACTGGAACCCCTTTAAGTCGAGGGGATGCAACTTTTGAAAAAGTCATGAAGAAAGATGGGAGGTTTCCCTCTCAGTCCCAGCCGTTGTCCTTTATCATGTGGGACAGCTCAATGATAAACTTCCCCTCCTTGTACTTCTGACTCAGCTCAAAGGCTTGCTCCTGCAGAAGGGAGGTACACAAGGGTTATTAAAAAGATTAAACTATAGCTCAAACCAGACTTACACCATGCTTATGTACTATCCAGTACTAGTTTCATAAGAAGGTTGCAGCTGTCGCCGTGGTCCTGCTGCACTCCCTACCAAGCCCTGCAGCGTCATGCTGCGTCCTGCTTCCTGCTACGTGCATCCATGCTCTGCTGTGCCGCGCTACATCCTGTAACGCCCTGCAGCGCGCTGATATGACATGAACTACTACGACTATCATTTGAAGTCACTATTCCTTGTCTTTAAAGTGACCATTATTGCCTCACATCACATCCCCAACCGGCATGGTCAGACACCGCCTACCAAGAGCCCAGGTCTGTCTGAGGTTTCTTCTTAATAGGGAGTTTTTCCTCACCACTGTCCCTCTGCTTGCTCTTGGGGGAATTATTAAAATTGTTGGGGCTTTGTAAATTATAGAGTGTGGTCTAGACCTACTCTACCTGTAAAGTCTCTCGAGATAACTCTTGTTATGAATTGATACTATAAATAAAATTGAATTGAACTGATATGCAGACTCCAAATTTCAAGGTAGTGTTTAAACTTAATAGACTGTTATTTATTTTTTTAGCTAAATGAACCCTTGTATTTTTTTCTACAAAACATTGTTGCATATTACAGTATGAGAAAAAGAGCTGTGGCAATGTGTGCTTCACATCTCTGACATTTAAAACTAAGCATTATTTCCTCATGGGAATTTCTATACTCTGCCATAACATAAAATGTGTAAAGCTGTATTTATACTTGTGGGTTAAGAGGCTATGCTGTAGCTTCCTGCTCTACTTCATGTAACTACAACGCAACTCAAAAATGTGATTACAAATGAGGGCTACAGCGCCTACAAAGATAGCATGTGGGTCGCGCAAGAACTGGGACTGGCCAGATTGGGCTGGTTGTGTTTTCTCTAACAAAATGCTGGTGCTGGTGGAGATTGTTGATAGTCAACATTAAGAAAGTATATTTAAAAAAAAATAAAAAATAATCAAAAACTCAGTGATCTTCTGCCTTTCAGTAACACACATTTAGCAAAGCCATCTCCACAGCAAACCTTCTGTTCAGCTCCTTCTCGGTTCTCAATCACCTGGATGTAACTGCAGTTTAATTAGGTATGTGCGTAGCTTACCACCACTCTCACAAAGTGGATGAAAGAATGTAAACACACTTAGGGGATATACTGTAAGTAAAGCAGAACACGGATTGGATCACCTGCTATATCTCCTGCTAATGTTACTGGGGTGCCATCAACGGGTGAAATCTGCCACTGAACTGTAAATCAAAACCTACACCAGGTATCTGTGGTGGGAACAGCGTTAACCCCTTTCATCAAACATTTAAGCGGCTCTCCTTTGAACAAGCCAGCATTTTATTCACAAATGGTCGTACTTACATATTTCCAGCCCAGCGTGGTGTGGCAGTTTTCACAGTAGATGTCGGCGACAGCGTGTAGTCCTGTGAGCAGTAGCCTCTCCTCCGCAGGACCACAGCCAACATTCACCCTGAAACCAAATGCAGTATTGTCAAACAGCAGATTCACAAAGGGGCTTCACAGGAATTAAACTACTCTCCTTACCATGCGCCAAGAGACTACTGTGTGAACCTAAACGGTAAAGGACCTGCTATATGATGTTCTTTTAAGGTTAAAAAAAGAATAAAGTTCATGAAACGGTCATGGCGAGGATTACTTTCCATGAAACCATTCAGAAGAGAGACTCCGAAACAGATCAGCATCTATTCAATTTAAACCTTGAAGTTCGAGATTAAGTGCTTGAGTTATTTAAGGCGCTCCCATTTTAGGGTTAAAGCCTGTGTATTTCTGACCCACTAAGCAAAGGACAAGCGCCACTAAAGTGAACTTCAAGGTTCACCAGAGAGCAGATCAGATTATCGGTTGACAATGTGGTTTGTGCAAACGTGTGAAACTGGGAATTTGGTTTCAAATAGAACTAGACTATTACTTTTAAACAAAGAGTCCTTGGGTCACTAATCTATTCAGAAACATTTTGGTAACAAAATACAGAGGAAAATTTTTTTAAACTGTGATGAAAAAAAAATTATTAAATAAAAAAATTATTAAATAAATAATATATATATATATATATATATATATATATATATATATATATATATATATATATATATATATATATATATATATCCACTTTCCTACATTCAATGTGTGTAGCAAAATAAAAACATTTAAAATACTCACACAGAGTTGAAGAGGTATGCCCGGCCCTGACTGCCTTGGAAAGACTAAGACACATGGAGGAAAAATTAAATAAGATTTTTTATTTTTTAAGTGCTACATGTGTCCACTTGACATAAAGATCATCAAACACAACAGGATATATTCATTGTTTTGTTTTTTAAACGTCTTCTAACTTTGGGAGATATTTGTTTTAGGTCAGTCCAGTTTTTCCAGTTTTGCTACTTTCTAAACTATGGGAGAACCATGAGGCGTTGTTATGAGCCACCTGAAATGATTATTAACAACAACAACAAGAGTGGCAGTATATGAACCTTGGAGATGAGATCGTCATGGTTGGCCAGATGGGCACGGCAGTGCACACAGCTGTAGCGACGGTGGCAGGAGTCCAGGTATGCCTGGAACGTCTTGGCTTTTGTCAGCTTCACCATGTCTGATGAGGAAAAGGAAAGGAGGAAGCAGGATGGGAGTTTAGTGTAAGTCATACTATGACTCCTAAGACCCACTGGTTAACCATATGTGTGAATTAAGGATTTTCATTTTGACTCCATCTTTTAGCTATCAGCGGCCCAGGGATCGATTCCAAGCTGCGGCCCATTGCTGCATGTCTTTTCCCTCTCTCTCCCCCCTTTCCTGTCTACAACTGTCCTATCAAAATGGCCAAAAAACAATAATAATAATAATAATAATAATAATATATATATATATATATATATATATATAAATAATTATGTGAAGTGAGTATTAACAGAAGGTAAGACAGTGGTGAAATGCAACTAAGTACAATCTACAAATCTACTCAGTAGTTTACAAAAGAATCTAAAAATTGGCTTCACATTGAGGAACCACAACATTAAAATGCTCTTACATGTTTTCGGTAGTGATAAAAACAGAATTATATAATATTCTATAATAATATTACACTTCACCCCATAACTTTAAAAGATTTAAGAAATCCAAAACTTTGACTTAGTATCTCATAATTCAGACTAACAATTTGAACTATCTTCCATGGCATTATTTTTTATCATTTCATAATTTTTTAATGGCAGAAATAAGTCTACACAGCATTGGACGGATAATTCTATAATGATTCAAAATCAGATTTATTGGCCAAGTATGGGTACATATACAAGTCATTTGACTCTGGTTTAAGTTGCTCTCAGTGTAACAATTTACAGGAAGATAGAAACAGGCACACATATAAAAACAAGGACAACAAAGCTGACCAAGTCGGTACAAATAAACAGAAATATTATGTAAGTATGTAAAAAGTGGTGTATATGAAAATAACTGAATGACAGCCCTAGTGCACATTGTGCTGTAATCATGTATCGTGTTATTGTCACTGTGAAGACTGAAATATAGCTAGTCAAATTAACATCGGAAAAAAACGTGTACGGTTACAAATAATCAAGGTTCAGAGACTCATGCTGGCTGATATGTTAGGACCATAGACTGTTAACAGTCGATGGTTAGGACCAGGCAGCTTGCTTCCTGGTTTACAACTGTTTGCACAAACAATCCTCGCCTCTTTATGCAATCAGTTAACCCACATTCAAGCCCCTGCACCGTGTGCTGCGCCATTTATGCAACACTGGTGGCAGTCTGTCACTAAAGTCAGTCAGTGGCTAAATAATAACACAGACGGCCTGATACGGATGCAGGAGAAATCGGTCACTAGCTCGGACCTAGTTTGCGTGTTAGCTAGCTCCGCACTGGTCACAACACAGAGCAGCTAACAGCAGCTCAGATGCGCATTGCAGGATATCCCTCGGTGTCTGTCGACTCACCTGATAATACCGAAGCTCCTCGCAGTCTTTACAGCGTATCAATGTGACTGACGGCTGAAAAACATCTAATTAAAGCAGGTATGTGGTCGGCACGTCGGCTCGGTCCAGCAGTCAACCACGCGCTAAAGGCTTGGACAATAAAGACAACAGAGACAGCCTCTGGTTGTTGCAGCGGAGCCCGTTTACCCGCGTGTCTTCTTTGAATCTGAACCAGCTTTCAAACTTCATCCACGGCCTTTGTTAAAACAGGAGCTGAATTCCGACAACGCTGGCACGCTGACAGGATAACAGTGCGGCGGCTCCGGCGGGAGAAAAATGTGGTTTATTATGAAAACACGGAGAGGAGGAAGTCTGAAGAGTGCAAAACAAATCCCCGTCGACCAATGAGAGGCGGCGGGTGACGTCTAGAATGTGGGTCAGCCAATCAGATTCGACTTCACATGAGCCATTTATGGCTATCAGTAATTTGTTGGTACACTCTTATAAATGCTGTTAGAGGGTTATTATCCTGCTGGCGGATTTTGGGATAAAAGTCCTTTCAGACTGGCTGCAAACGGATCAAACTTATACTATGTAAGGAACACGTATTTACGGTCATGTGACAAAATTCAAAAAAACTTTGATACCCTTGGACAGAAAGGATGGGGAGGATAGGCTGTTGTGGTTTCTTGATTTATTTGCACTGCTGTCTCAAAGCTGTTTTGCTTTCCTCTTAAACGTGTATTATGTTGTAGCCAGGGGGTCCAAATTCCTCCAACACAGCACCATCAACACTGCAAAAGATTCTCACAATCCAAAAATAATCAAAACAGTTCACATTGTATTCATTATTTTTTATTTTTATTAATTAAACCCTTGAACTATATTGTCTGTAAATGTGTCTCCCATCATAATGATCGAAATGTTGTTTGAAAAGCAGGGCGGTTAATGATTATTTTCATTATTTATTAATCTGTTGATTATTAAAATGATTTGGTCTATACAATGTAAGAAAATCTCCATCACAAGTGCATGACATCTTCACACGTCTTGTTTTTCTTTCTTTCTGACCAACAGTCTAAAACCCCAAAATATTCAGTCACAGAAAATTAAGAAAAACAACAATATTCAGATTTGAAGTTTGGCATTTTTGCTTGTGTGCAATGATAGCTACCACCCTGGCTGTGTGATCACAAGAGCCTTATTTCTCTGCTGGGTCACTTATTCAAGTCTTTGCTTATTACTTCTACTGTATTAAAAACCTCAGTCAGCACTGATCCACTTATATTCCATTAACCCACTTGTCACACTGCAAAGCACAGTCAAGCAGTTCTGAAAAGGACAGCCTTTGTTTCACCAACAGGCCGGTTGATATTATCACAGTGGTGTGGCCGGACTTTGACCGTAGCCTGGGAAAACAACACAGGTGAGGCTAACTGCACATGTAAACCCCCTGTTTATATGTGGCTGTATAATACAGTATATGTGGCTGAGTGACTGTATTTAACACAGATGCACAATACAGCCTAGATACTATATTAATAACACTCTTCTCACCTATATGGATATATTTGTCATACCAATAAGTGTACATTTTCTTTGCTTTTATTTCCAACCCCCGTGTGTGTTCTTATCATCTTAATACCACACACAAGAATATAAAAGCATACACCCAAGCAGATTTTTGCAGATACTTTATTTCTAATGTTCAGCACTTATTCAAAACAATCAAATTATGTACAAAAAAATAACATCAGACACAGTCAAAACAGTCATGTTTACTCTCTTATCATGAGCTGTCAGGTGACATGGTCCAGCTGGTTAAATATTTACTCCAGCTACACTGCTCAATCCTAGCACTATTTTTTTTTAACAAAATGACAACTGAAATAAAACAAAACGCTGCACTACCAACAAACTGTTCAGTTTAATACATTATGTATCTCTCCAGCAAACAGAATCCCCCATTGTGTTCCTTGATGCAGAAAAAGCTTTTGTTTAGATACTTTGGAAATTTCTATTTGCCACATTAGATACATTTGGTTTCGGAGAATCATCAAAGTTTCCAATTGTTGTATAAACTGGACCAAACCTACTATCTTTCCACTACAGATCAACATTCAGCAGCCCATACACACTGGTTGCATATTGCTTACGTAGTCAGTCAGTCAGTCAGTCTAAAACTGCTTACTGATATGTTACAAGCAGAATAGCTACTGATAATGCTCCCTAAAATAAATGATTTCTTACCAATTCAACCCATCGTCACCTGGATTCAATCATTAGAGGCCACCATCACCAAATATTATTGGAATAATAAGACACATCAAATTGGCAACCCTTCAAAAAAAACAAAAAAAAACAGGGAGGCTTAGAAGCTACAGTACATTTCCTCCATTACACACACTCAGTCCCAGAGGGTTTGGAGGTAGCCCAATTTGGGAAGCTGGGAGTGACCTGTATTGGACCAGCTCCCTCCTAGGTCTGGGGGCGGCCAAACACAATGGCACCCAAAAGATGAAGATAAGAAAACTAAATACAAGGAAAAGAAAAAAAGTAGTGGTGACCCAGCTGGCATCCCGTAACCCGAGTTTCAGTATGTGTTCCGTATCCGTATATATATTTATTTTCTTTTTTAAAATGTTTTTTTTTTCTGTTTTCCTCAAATTGTTATGTATTTCTTTATGTTCTTTCCCCTCTCTCCTACTCCTCCTCCACACATACCTGCACATTCCTCAGGTCACACTTACATATACAGTAAATTAATGCACAACACACTATACCGTATGCACATAAACCATAAGGCAATGTCAATAAGAAGTTTTCCCATTGACATACACATAATAATTATCTTCTCTTACATAACTGTCTGTATATTTTGTTACACTCTGTCTAATTTGTAGTGATGGTCAAATGAAGCTTCGTGAACCATTTTCTTTATTTTCTGAGCTCACTAGATGGCGCTCTCTGTTCAAAGAAAAAGGTTAAAGGAATGGCAATTCAGTGTGTTTTCAACCCTTTGTTGAAGAGAGAGCCCCATCTAGTGGCCTCAGAAAAAAGAGAAAATGGTTCACAAAGCTTCATTTGGCCATCACTACTAATTTGTCACCTTTTTGTACTCTGGCCCAGTGCACTAATAAAAGCACTGTTAGATTTGTTGCTGAGAAAAATCACTGACTGTTTCTTTAAACTCTGGGCTGTGTCTGACAGAATGTGGGTGGAGGCAGTAGAAATGACACAATTGCAGTTAATTCTATCAGCAGTGATTCAGGATTCAGATTAAAGAATTTAATAATAATTTTATTCCCACTGCATGGTGTTTTATATTTTGACCAACAACTCGTCGTCTAATCTTGTCACGGTGGAAGAAACGGTTTTCACACTTCTTCTTCACACTTTTTCATCCATAAGAAAGCTGCCAGTTATGAATTGTGAGGATGTGTTTGGGGTCAATCCTGATTTCTGTTTCTGCAGAGGTAGCTTGACAGAAGAGAAGGGTAGTCACTCATTACCCCTGTGGCCCCGACTTCAAATGCAGCCTTTATGTCTTCATCTTCATTGCACACAAACAAATGCACCTGCAATCACAGCTATGTTAGATGTAATTATCTGTTCAGGGTCCTGGAGACCAAACAGCTCAAAAAAACATACTTACAAATTTTTTTTATCACCTTTTTTTCTTTTTTAAACAAATGGGGAGTAAAGCCAATGCCAACAAAACAAGGAGTCAAGTTAAAATGAGTCAGTGTCCTGTTTCTCTGTCATCCTTCCTGCAGTTTTGAGCTACAGTATGTGACTTGACCATCAATGCAACACCAACCCCATACATCTGGAGAATAGCAGTTGTCTCATGTGACAGCCAAAATACAGCAGACATCAGCATAAAGTGAGACCTTGGTGCATCAAGGAGCACTTGTTGAGACTGCAGTGTAGACAAATAATTGATATCAATGCCATGGCAGCAGCATTGTGATTTCCTTCAGTGTTGTACTATACTTTACTTTTTAGATTCCTTGTTATCAGAGAAACAAACATCTATTTTAGGCTTCTTTATTACACATATATCATTATGTATCACAGATGATTGTCTCACAATATTCCAATATTCACACAAGCCCACATTCTCCTGGAGTGTGGAGCTCCTCCGGAGGAGGAGATCTCATCATTCTGTTTTTAATATGCACGATGAGGTGAAGAGCTTTTCTTAGTCACTACCTCACAATTACTCATAAGCATTCAAATGCCTGGAGGCCCTTAGCAGCTGGCTTGACCACGACATATGACTTCAATTGTTTTCATGCCCAAACTATTCAGTGAGCACTGGCGGTGGGGGTGACCTCATCCCAGCAGAGATTACTCACATCAGGACAGAGGTGATGCATCCAAAGACACTCACATTGGCTGTTTTTTTTAGCGTCTCAACTGAAATACTGAAGTGTAGTGTCGTTTAAACCATTAAGTGCTTTGGTTAAATTATGATGCAGTTACAAGATCACAAACTATCTACTTTTCCTTCTTGTTTTTGCATCCAGGAATTATGATTTGAGGGTTTTCCTTTCACTGATATATCTATGGTCTAAATCTCCAGCTGTTGGATGTAGGAAGTTAAATGCATTTTACAGTTTATTGTAAATGGTCTTAACTAAACTTTCTATGCATTTCCTGTAATGCCCCTAAACGAACTCTGCTTTTAGGTGTGTATGTGGTTTAGTACCTGAATTCCACGGGCTGCGAGGTGTTTAAAAAGACTCTTCCTCATAGTTACTCTGGAATGACAGCATAAATGAAAATATGAATAACTCTGTTTACAAAATCAGCAGTAAAACATAATTAAGAATTTGCTACTATATAATCGGCATTATTGTAATGCTGTAACTCAGCATAGAGGCATCACCCCATTTACTGTGGATGTAATGCTCTCAGATTTGTTTTCCTTCTCAGACATGTTTGTGACCATTTTAGAACAAAGTCAGTTGTAAAGAGCCTGCAGTGAAAACTTCACTCACTTTTCTAACAAAGAGATGACCAGCTTGTTCCTCAGGATGCCCTCCTCAGGAATGTACGTCCTTCAGCACACAGAGACAGAGAAAGAAACAATAAACACATCTGTACGGTGAAAAATGTATCCTACGCCAAACATCAGAAAAATCAGGTAAAACCAGATGAATGTATAGCATGGCCTGCAGCCAAAGTATCTAAACACTCAAAATAACATGTGGGATGCAGCTGTTAGATATGCACAAAACACAGGGCATGGACAGTAAGACAGCTGTGGTGTAGCCTGAGCAGAGAGGGAGGAAGGATTTTGCGGTTTAATAACACATAAACTAACACGCATCGACATGCAGAGACAAACACTCCTTGGCTCAAGCCCCACCTGTTGATGATGCGCGGCAGGTAGAACTGCAGTAAACTCTCTCCCAGGGGCACAAAGGGCAGCAGGCCGCTGTAGAAGAGAAGCAGAAGCAGCACACCTCGGTTCATAGTGAAACTGTACGGCATGGAGTCGTTCTACGAGGAAGTAAAGAGACAGACAGAGAGAGAGAGACAGTTTACAGTTTAATTCCAGCTATTTAGGTCAAGCAATTCCAATATTATTTATAAGAGGCAAAAATGTGATATTGGTTGTGAATTGATAGTAAAATGCTGCACAAGTAACTTTGTCTCCCCCAGGTGGTCTATGTACCGTTCTGCGGCATTCCATCATAATGGCGGAGTCCACAGAGGCCCAGACAGTGATCTCCTCCCTGTTGTAGCATCTAACCAAGTCCGACACCTACACATGGACAAGGGAGGGTTACTGATGAAATGTGAAGGCGATAGTGGTGGAATGTAACTAAGTACATTTACTCAAGTATTGCATTTAGGTACTTGTACTTTACTTGAGTCTTTTCTTTTCATGCCACTTTCTACTTCTACTCCGCTACATTTCAGAGAGAAATATTGTACTTTTTACTCCACTACATTAATCTGACAGCTTTAGTTACTAGTTACTTTACAAATTAAGATGTTTGCACACAAAGCACATACAGTACATGTTTTATTATAAATTTAACTACCAAACAATATAACGGCCTACAAGTCCAGCTGAAATGATTAGCCGATTAAACACAGAACTGTTGTGATCATTTACAGTTTCTAAAATGTGAGGACTTTTCTGCATTAGGTAGGCCTACTCCTTTAAGTACATTTTCCTGATGATACTTATTTACTTTTACTTAAGTTACATTTTTACTTTTACTTGTAACAGAATTTTTTTTTTTCAGGTTGGTATCTTTTACTTAAGTAAATGATTTGAATACTTCTTCAACCACTGGAAGGGGTTGAAGGAATAATGAGATATGAAGGTGCATCAGCCGACATTTTGAGGTAAAAAATGCTCACAGGAAGGATATGTTGGCTTCAAAAGAGACCACATTTACATGTTGGAGTTTAAAAGCAACATGAAATCTAAAGTGCAGGCACATATGCTCATGAAAATAAGCAGCAGACAAAGACAAACAGCGGCAATATACCATGGATAGTCTTGACATTTGACTTGATATTTGCTGAGCATCATAATAGCATGAACGCAGTTTCATATTTTGGAGATTTACTCATATCATGTGTTTTTTAGGTATACGTACTGTACCTTTTCCATCAGCTGCTTGTTGTTTTCTTTGATCTCAACACTGACAGGCAACTTAGGGAACTTCCTGAACACATCCTCCAGCAGAGCAAACTTCCTGTCTGGACCGTTGCTGTAGCGACCTGGAGGAGGGAGGGGTGAAAATAAGGGTTATAACACACTACTGACTAACACACTACTGACCTTAGAGTGGCTTTTTGTTAATGATTGAGAATAAGATAATGTGAGGATGAACTCACCTGCATAAAATGTCACCTCTAGTCTCTCTTTATACAGAGGCAAATCCTAAAAGAGTTTTAAAACAGCAGAGGTAAGGAGGAAGTTATAATATAAAGTTATATTATGATATTGCTTGTGATTACCATAAAAGAAATATGTTTCCATTTTGGGCTATTCTTGGTTTAAAGGTATAGTGGAGGATTTTCTTTTTCCGGGTAGATCATCAAGACTATTGGTCCTCCTAGTTGTCAATCATTCTGGTGATATGTTTACGTAAGCCCTAGCTTTCAGGTGTGTATGTGTGGTGAGCTTGAGCTACGGTTTCAGCCATTCATTAAAGCATTGAAGCCTTTGGAGAATATTTCACACGCTGGCGTGCGCTAAAAGCACAGGTTGGGCTTCCCACTGATGCCTCGGTCGTGAAGTTTCTACTCCACAGGGAAAGTTTGGCTATTTGGAGAAATCCATTTAAAATCACTGCTAGTAAAAGTTGATGTAAGCTATGATTAGCGATGCTAGCCCTGGCACAAGTCACGCACGGTAAACATCTCAATTTGTGAAAAAGTGCAAATCTTCTTTTGGAAAGTAGGCTTGTATGAGCCATGCCGACAGCAACTTGTAAACAGTGCACTTTCGTGCACACGTTTAATAGGCGTTCCCTCTCGGGAGCAGGCCGAGTGTTGCGCATGTGCATTTTTTCAAAAAGTACAGAGGGCGGTTCTTTTCTAAAATTCGGGAAAATCCTCCACTATACCTTTAATGTGGAGTTGCTGCACGCCGACAAAGCTGAATGCAAAGTCAAACTTTCACTTGAAAGTTATCCAATACTTAAAGGTGCTGTAGGTAGGATTGGGAAGATCCAGGACTTAGCCAAAAAATTTGAACATCGACAACTTCTCAGTCCTTCCCCCCTTTCCGCTAAAGCCCAAACGGTATGCTAAGCCCCTCCTCCCATAAGGGAGAATGAATGCGTGTGCATGAGCAGCAATTGACACACAGTTAGACACCCCCTCTGGCCCTGATTGGTGCATCTGAACAGGGAGCGCTGGATTTTTGAAAATCGCACTCCAGGCTGTAGATGATGCCAGAGGAGCTGGATTTTTATTGAAGTTATTATTGTTGGCTTGGGATGATGGCGGTCTGTAGCTTTTTGTGTTTTAATCTGGTACAACACATGACGGAAGTGTGTTTATAACAAAAGTTAAGAGGCAAACTGCACTGAAAACACACACTGAAGTAAAAAATGTAGTTGTATATGCAAAAGATGCAGATTTTGATGCAGTAACTCGCTAATTTAGAAATCCTGCTGTGTGAGACGTGGCTCCAAGGCATCATGGGTAAGATAAAAGTGAGTATTTGGCTTTGCATACAGCTATTTGCTCATTGTTAAACTGGAGCAGATAACTAACTTAAAACAGAGGGATTTATTTTTTTGACATGTAAATGTAATTGCTTATTATACGGCTTTCAGGACAACATGGTGGGCTAAAACAATAATACAGAAAACCACCACTTGGCCGGAGCTTCTGCCTCAGTATGACCTCTGTCCTAGCCAACAGTCCTGTAGGATCTGTCCTCCCACCTGTAGGTTGAGTGATGAGACGGTGACATCGTGGCCGGTCTGCCTCAGCAGATTCTCATCATGTGACACAACCACATGTCCGTCGCGTGTCAAGTGACAGTCCATCTCCAGCATCTGTGTGCCCTTCTCCACCGCACTGCAGACAGAAGTACACATGGAGGAAGGATGAGAATACATGCATTTGTTACCTGCACAGTGAGAGAGCTTCGGTTCATGGCACACCTCCTCTTCCAGCTCTTTAAACTTGAGAGACGACATGCACCCATCTCTTAAAATGCTGCACAAGAAACTAAAATGTCTAATCCTAATGGATCGTAAGACAATTAAGACAGCAAACAACAAAGGACAGCACAAAGTGTTGCATATTTACTACTTTTTCATGAATCACAAATCTTGTAAACATTGTATACAGTACATGAGTGCATCTTTAGGCAGTCCAGACTTTCAGCATCTTTAAAGGTCCCATGGCATGACAATTTCACTTTATGAGGTTTTTTAACATTAATATGGTCCCCCAGTGGCTAGAAATGGCGATAGGTGTAAACCGAGCCCTGGGTATGCTGCTCCGCTTTTGAGAAAATGAAAGCTCAGATGGGCCGATCTGGAATCTTCCCTATATGTCGTCATAAGGGGAAAGGTTACCTCCCATTTCTCTACTTTGCCCGCCCAGAGAATTTGGCCCACCCATGAGAGAGAGAAATCATGGCTTGCAAATGAGCAAAGCATGACAGTTGGTCAAGGCCACACCCCCACCCTCCACCTTGCCCCCCCTCTCTCCTCCTCAATAGCATTTAAAGCTACAGACACAGAAATGGCACATCCTCAGGAAAGGAAAGGAAAGCTCATTGTGGGACTGGCTCATAGCGGCCGTAATTCTGCACCAAGGCTGAATTTCGGGAATTTCTGAAAGAAATTCTGAGAGCAGCAGCTTGAGTTTGGTACTCACTTTGTGAACGCATCCATCGTGCTCTCTATCCTCTCTCCACATCCTGGTGACAAATAGAGGAGTTAGGGTAAAAAAACAAAACAATAGACAAATGAAGTCATTAAAAGATTTGCAAAATATTTAAGTAGACACACTGAGCCACTGAAATTGCCTGGCTCTTTATTGCAGCACATGATGATGTTGACAACCAGATGTTTGTATTCTCTTATCAACACGCTCCTTGTAGTGTTTGTTGACTTTTACATCTTCATTTGAGTTATTTGTTGCACGTTAAAAACAATATTTCTCCAGGGATGCACAATGAGTGAATTAAAGGAGCCTTTAAAATACGTATTTAAAGCTACAAACAGCGAGGAACGGGCCCTCGCACGTCCCCTGACGTTGGGGGTAACATAGTCTATATCTTTGACATGCTGCAGGAAAATTCCGCCGGATGCATGTATTTTCGGCAATGTCCGGTTCCTTCCCATTTCTTTGTGTTGACATTTTTTAACTCAAGTGGATTTATGAGGACTATGGTTGAGTCAGGGTAAATTAACACAGCTAGCTAGACTATCTGTCCAATCTGAGTTTTCTCTCGCACAACTATTTCACAGTGGCTCCGTGTGGAGCTTAGCACCGCCCAATGACGATTGTGATTGGTTTAAAGAAATGCCAATAAACCAGAGCACTTTTTCTCCCATCCCCAAATGCTATGTGGACAAGTCAGACCCTCCTCCGCTCCACAGCCTGTGGATGGTCTGGCAAAGCGAGACTAGGGGTAACGTAACTGGCGGGATGCTGGTTGATGCTGCTGTGCATTTCCATCTGACATCTCACGCACGAGTTAGACATTTCGTGGGTGGAGTGCATGGCACTGGAAATGACGTATTGCACATTTTGTACCAATTCCTCTGTCCACTGTGTGGCGCTAGAGAACACACTAATTATATGTCATGTTAATGTATATCATGTGTAAACCATATCAATTTCATGTATTGGTATCAAGTATGAACAAATTAAAGCCTTCCTCTCATTAGGGGGCGCTATGGAGCCAAGTAAATACGCATGAACCAAATCGCTGTATCGCAATGCTCACAGGTTTTGATGTGTGCGCTAATGTTCGTGAGTTTTCCATTTTATTTATTTTTATTTTATTATTATAGGGCCTCAAAAATGCAAAAGCGAAAACACTTTAATTTTTTTTTTTTTAGGATGTTCGTAAAAATAAGAGCAATGCTTCCACCAAATTTTGTGAACATCAAAGGAACTTTATCCTAACCCTGTAATGAGTTTAGGAGGGTAATGGAGCCCGCTGGCCATGCCCGAACCAATCACTACAGAACAAATGCAATTTTCGCCAGGTCTGTGTGTGTGCCAATTGTTGTGAGTTTTTGAGCATCAAAAGCCTGTCAAAAATACAATAATAATCTTTACAAAAACTATAGGTTTCTCACACTTTAATGCTCAGACCCTAAATTGCCAACATCCCTCCAACTATCTCCTTGGCTCCTTTCCAGTAAAGTATAGACTGCACCTGACTGGCAGTCACCCCCTTACCTCCTCTGTGTGAGATGTGTGTGCAGTAAAAAGCAGTGCGTTTCCTCCTGTGGAGAATGTGGGGGTTCTTCAGCAGGTACACCGAGGTGAGAGTGTATCCACCCAGAGCTGGGAGGATGAAGTACAGAAAACTGCTCATCCTTATCTGCAAATATGTCCAGAGATCCTTACTGAGTCTCTGCACAATCTCCCAACCCTAAACCTAACCCAGCAAAAACAGTGATCAAACAAAACTGAGCCAACGACTGTGTCCTTCAGCTAAAGATAATTAATCCACAACAATCCCCCTTTGTGTGTTACAAATCCATAAGCGTGATTCTATACTACCCGCTGTCTTTCTTGCAAGATAAGATAAAAACCGGACAAACTGGTTAGACAGAAGTCTCTTTCCTGCTCACACTTGTTCACAATCCTTCAGAGCTGTAAAAAAAATAGTTAATAAGCACAAGCTCATAACCCAGAGTTTACCTCTCCACTCCCACTCTCTCTCTCTCTCTGTCAATCTGGCCTCTCCCCTGCCTGTTGCAACACTATTACCCTTTAAACTGCCTTTGTTCAGCTAGATTGGTGGCGTTGTGTGTGTGTCATACCTGTAACACTTTTCTAGGATTTCTTCTATTTGGCTTCGTTGTTTGAGGTTGTCCATCAGTACTGTGATTATGACACTAAAGCAACATCATATGATAAATAAGTAGTCCTTTCCAGATTTAATGGGTTGATTTGAACACAGAGCACAGACATAGTTTGCAGCTGATAATTGGGAAAGACAAAAGGCATCACTGGGAGTGTTGCAGGTTTCTTAGTCTGTGTATATTTGACAAAAGGGATGGTGTGTGTGGAGAGGCTATGTAAACTTAGCTCTGACCCACAAGTCCAAAAATATGAAAACGTCGTCATGTCTAGGTACATGCATGCTGCTCGTTATACATAAACTACAAAGTCAGCAGAATGACTCTCTTTATTGTTCAGGTTCAATAGCAGAGCTGGAATGTGACAAACAATGACACGAGAGGCCGAGCCCTCTCTGAAATGTTACGAGCCTGGGTTTCACCAGAATAGAGAAATCTATTCACGACTTTCCAGCATTTTCTCACTTTTGCAGGCATCTCCTTTTGACTTACAAATTAGGAGTCCTGCTCATTTTGAAAGACCTTTGCCTACTATTTCCATTTATTTTTAACTGATAAGCAGACATTGCTGTTGCCATTCCAGTGACGGCGAAAGAATCCGAGAATGGCAGGGTGAGATAGGAAAGCCATGCTCAGACACGTTATGTAGGAAGGCGAGAAAGCAAGTTGACCGTTCTGGTGAGATGCCACACAGTTCGGTTCATTCCCACGACTCTCAGGCTTGACGTTTACTTCAGGAGAAGGTTTCACAAAGACCTTTCAGACTATAGTGTTAGACCGGTCTTAGTTTGGCTTTGTAATTAATCCGATACAAGTTTTTCATAAGAAATAAAGACTAAAAAGTTAGCCAGCCTACCGAATCAGAGTCTTGCCACATTAAGGTTACAATACTTGTATTACATTTTAAATACTTGTTCTTGTATTCTATCCTATTATTATTTCATGTATATTCTGTATGTGTGCTGTGTGTCTGATATCTTGCTGCTGTAACACTGTAATTTCCCATTTTTGGGATCAATAAAAAAAATCTATCCCGTTTTGCTTTTTGGCAGCACCTATGGCGATAAGCTGTAATTGCAGGTGTATTTATGGATCTTACTTCCCAGAGATCCAGTTTTTCTGAAGTCTGTTAATCTGATCTAACTCATACTCTAAGTATTTGTTTCTAAAACCGGCCCCTGAAGTTCAATGACAGGATGTAAAAAAGGTGCTGAAAATACCATAGAAGGACAAAAACAAGAGACCACCAGGCAGAAAAAAAGCATCCACAAACAGTTGTAACAGTATCAGGAAATTTTATTTATGTATATAATTCTGTTTCTTTGTTAATCGTTTAATTCATAATACCCATAGAATATACAGACTATAACCCTCAATAACTCATATCTCTTTGACAATCTACTTATATCTTCTTTTAAAATAATTCCTTATAAGATCCTGGAGGGGAAATCAATAAGAGAGAGAAAAAAAAAAAAAGGTTTCAGAAAGATTGAACACTGCCAATAATAAACACACCCATAAGAGGAAAAAAAATACAAATAAAAACATCCTAATTATAAAAAAAAATGATACAACTTAACTCCCTTTTATGTAAAAAAAAAAAAAAAAAAAAAAAAAACAACGAAAAGAAAATACAACAACTCACCAATATAACAATAGCGATAATAAGAACAGCCATTTAAAAACAACAATTTCTGGAAACAGGCCTCATGACAGACAGGCCTTTAGACTCGTCGATACTGTTTCAATGTATATGGTGTGTTTAAGTTTTCACTAACACGCACACTCCTCAGAAAGAGAGAGGTAGTGTGTGTGTGTCAGGAGGATTGCAAAATGGTCCTCTTGGTTCGTTCCCATGGTTACCCGGTGAGATGATTGGTGGCATGTCGGTTAGAAAGACCAACAAAAAAATAAAAAAAAAAGCAAGGTAGGGCCTGGTTGACTGGCGATCAAATATACTTGAAATACATACAAAATATCTGTACGACTGTTTATGGGTTGGTCAAAAAGAAGAAAAAAAGAAAATAAAAATCTCAGATGTAAAAGCACAGGTAACTGCAGGGAGAACACACACACACACACACACAAAAATGAGTCTTGGCTTTATGTTACTGGTGAGCAGATACACTCGTACACAGATATAAATTACTGCTGACGATCCATGAGCTTCAACACACACAGCAGGCAAAACTTAAAGCTGAAGAAGGACACAAGAGAAAAACAACGTCGGGGGCAAGGAGCGTGGCTGGAAAGACAAAGTGCAGGCGTGCTGATTGAGTTAGGCGAGTTTCCTGCATGTATGACCATCTGTGATCTGTGATCCAGGCGAGACAGGGGCAATGATTTTCTGCAGGAGGAAAAGTGGCGGCAAAGTCAGTGATATGGGTTAGAAGGTCTTCACCAATCCCACTGTGGAGAAGCAGACAGAAGATAGGGGGGGAGGAGGAGGGGGGGGGGAGGCAGCCCTTTGAGTAAAGCGTGGTGCGAGTCAGGAGGTTGAACAAAAAGGATGGATATCACCACATGCACCGAAAAAGCCTCACACCGATCCCAAAGCGCTGGCTATGGCTTCTGAGAAAACCGCCTATGGCGCAGCTCGAAAAAAACAAAACAAAAAAAATCAATGATTTTTGCTGCGAGAGGGCGAGGCCGCTGAGTGCTCCGGATCTGGAGTCTTTTATCATCACAGGCCTGCCGAGAGAGAGAGAGAGAGAGAGAGAGAGAGAGAGAGAGAGAGAGAGAGAGAGAGAGAGAGAGAGAGAATCCAGTGCATGTTGATCCATTTGTTTGGGGGCTTCTCTACTGGTCCCAGTGCAACAGGCAGAAATTAGTGCAGACTGAGCTGGACCTGCAGGTGGTGCTCCGCCAGACAGCAATTAGTACAGTCACATCCAGAACAAAGAGAGCAGGGAGCAGACACTGACAGGAACAACGAAGACACACACACACACATTATACACATGCACACACTCAAAGAAACATGAGACGCCATCTGAGAAACGACGTAGCATTAGATCGTCCACGTTGAAGAATAAACATCCAGTATGTTCACGGGTAGCCGGGAAAACACACAGGCACAGGGGAGCGGGAACAGGAGCGCAAAAAGAAAACGAGTAGAGAGGATATATACACACACACACACACACACACACACACACACACACACACACACACACAAACCACTAAGTGATGATGGTTGCTTGGCTGTGCACTGAGCAGGAATAACTGTACAGCACTCTGACATTCCTGGGTTTGACTATTATGTCGTTGATTATGCCACATTCACGTCATATCAGAGTTATCATGATTACGAGTTTCCAACTTTTAAATAGCTCTTCTGTCAACTTGCATCTCGTAGTTACAACTTTTCTGAAAGCTCTGATTTATAACCTGTCTGGATGACACTTGCAAGTTGTACATGGGAAATTTTTTTCATCTCTACCATATGTCGTGAACATAGCATTCATCAGCGACATGTACAGTTTTCTCAGTAATCGTAAAAGAGGTGCCATTCGTGTAAAAGATCACAACTGGCGAACACTAAGCTGCAGCAACAGACTCCGGAAATTCAGGCCATTTACATTCAACACTCACATCAATGAGCCAGAAAGATCATAATCTGAAATTGCTCGTTGGAAAGTGCTCTTCTCTAGACCGCGTTCAAGTATGGCCACTTTGAATACGTGAATCTGTTTAGATTTGGGCCTTCGCTTCCGTAGTTAGGTCCAAGCCTGCATACACGCTTGACTCTGTACAGTCGCCGTGGGACAAACGGTAGCAAATAGGAACGCAGTACAAAAATAGCATGGTGGGATGGAAAGGCTGTCAACCAGACCCATTTTCCAGAATGCAGTATGTGTTCCCAGACAGGGCTCTGGAAATAGAGGATTCACTAAAATGCAGGATCAAGAGGAGCTGAGGAACACGGGGCTTCAGTGATGTTATGAGACAAATAGTTCACCGTTCAACTGCTATGCATTTGTAGCATAAATGTAATTTAATATAGGAATGTAATACTGACACTGGATCAGCTATTTGATTTTGTATTACATTGTAAAGGGACACTACAGGGCCAAATGTGGACGATGCAGTAACGTTATACAGATATCCTTCCACCGTAAAACTTACATTAAGGCAGGTTCCTGATAATCAGAAAAACAAAAAAAACATGACATGGCACAGAGTACCGTGAACGTTCTGGAAAATGGGGCTAGGTGTCACTTATTTGAATGAATACACAATTATAGAAACTATATTTTTTGGCTGTTTGATTTCCATTTGTTCCAATCATGTAGCGCCTCCTGAATATAACCAACTTTCCACAAATTGAGGGGGAGTTTGTCTGTCCTTGGTACAAGTTACAGGTCAAGAAATAGGTTTAAGGTACAATTCAAAACGATTATAGATATTACTTAGTTGCTCCTCCGCCAAGTTTCCTGCATCTCTCTGCCACTTTGGTTAATTTCAGGAACGCATGCATTCATATGAACATCATACAGTTTTTTGTTGTTTTTTGAAAAGAAAAAAAAAAAAAAAAAAAAAGCGACGACAAAAAAACTTGTATCTATACACCTGTCAACATGCCACTAAAAACATTGAATGTTTGTCTCAAAATCAAGTGTTCAAAAAAAAAAAAAAAAAAAAAAAAAAAAAAAAAAAAAAAAAAAAAAAAGGACTAGCAAATACAAACCCCAAAACATACAGATACGACTGATCCGAAAACACTTGAACAACGGTGTACAAACAAAAACTGAGACGAGCACAAGCTTTTATATTTTTGTATATATACACACACATACACCAGATTAGCATCCCCGTTCTTTTAGCTCTCAATTTTTTCCAGGTTGTAATTTACATGGTGCAAGACAAGAGAGTTATGGTGTTGGTTAATACAGTAGTTTATATGAGAGGAAGCAACAGAGAGAGCTCCAGCAACAGCTGCAGGAGAGAGGCAGAAAAGGGGTTTGATCAGGACAGGCGAGACACAGTGAGTTACTGTAAATGGGACGGGATGAGGCAGGACCTTTAACGGGAAAACTAAATGGGAGGCGAGAGGATGGGGAGTCCAACAGGGTTGAAACTGAAACAGCATGAGTACGACAGACCCTACCACCCCATCCCACCCCACCACAGAAAAAAAGTGAAACTTAGCTCTCCTGCAGTAGAAATAGAAAGATAAGCAGTTAAATGTTCATTTCTTGTTTTCTCTTTTTGTCGGTTTCTTGAAGATGCATTTTTCGTTTTGTTTTAGCATGTCGTTGGGGTCTTCTTGTTCCAAGCCTCGGTGTGGCTTTGTCACTCTTTAGGGCTAAAAAAAAAAAAAAAAAAAAAAAAAAAAAAAAAGAAAAGTAAAGGAAATGCAATAGGGCCACTTTGAATTAATGAATATTAAGTCTCATTCTAACTTCTGTTACTCTCTGTAGGATCTGACTCACCCACTCACCCACTCACCATGTGCTAAGATATGAGGTAGCAGAACTAATAATGGTGAAATTAGAGCTGGGCAATATATCGATATAGTGATATGAGACTAGATATCATCTTAGATTTTGGATATCGTAATCATGGCATACGTGTTGTCTTTTCCTGGTTTTAAAGACTACATTACAGTAAAGTGATGTCATTTTCTGAACTCACCAGACTGTTGTAACTGTTCTATTATTTGCCTTTACCACTTAGTCATTATATCTACATTACTGATGATTATTTATTTGAAAGTCTCATTGTGTAAATATTTTTGTGAAAGCACCAATAGTCAACACTACAAATTTTGTTGCGGCATCGATATCGTATTTGGTCAAAAATATCGTGATATCGGATTTTCTCCATATCGCCCACCCCTAGGTGAAATTTAAAACCCCACGTTGTCTTCAATTTTCCCTTTAATTTCATGTTGAGGTTTCTGAGATGGTCCTGCAAACATTACCTTAGTATTTGAAATAAAATGTAAATCTTAAATTTCTTTCATAATTATGTCAAATAAATCTTAATATGTCCATTTAATTGAATGGAAATGCATTCAAAGCAGACATCCTCTTGACAAACACTAACTGGAATAACAGTAAAAGTCCTTTTTAAAATCATATTTAGCTATGTCTCCTCACGTTTTACATTTCTAAAGTCCTTTTCTCACATCAATTCCCTCCACCTGGATATAAAGCATAGATGATGAATACTAAACGCTCTGATATCAGCAGGACATTCAGACCGGACAATATCAACTCTGTTTCAGAGGATTTGT
Source organism: Perca flavescens (assembly GCF_004354835.1). NCBI lineage: Eukaryota > Metazoa > Chordata > Actinopteri > Perciformes > Percidae > Perca > Perca flavescens. Next base: position 8,170,822 of record NC_041345.1, on the reverse strand, counting down.
CTTTATAATAAAAACGCCAGTGACTGGCAAACATTCCAAATGAAATATTTGTGATGAACCTGCTGGGCAACTTGCCCTTTACATAAATTTAAGTCAGAATAATTGAGGGACATGGCAGTTCCATGTTTCGAACAGTTGAGGTTTTGGATGCGTTTGAATAAATGCATGAATGCCATCTTGTGGTCTCGAATCACAACAAAGTCTCTTCAGAGCTCTTGCAGTTCTGAAGACTTTTTTAAGTGGTTAATTTTTTGACTGATGTTGCAATTCTCTTTTAACAGAACACGCTCATTTGCATCAATCTCTTTTCAACCTCTCCGGTGTGTTTCAGTCACTACAAGGCATGCTTGAATACGCCACCAACCGTCACCCTCAAATACTGTATGATTCACGCACAGGCCAAGAAAGACATCATTTAGCTTTTTATCATTCGGATGAACCGGTTCAGACTTATGACCAAAAGAACTGGCTTGATTTGTAGCTGCATCATTAGGTGAAGCGCTTATGGTGTATATCAAGGTATAGCTGGAAAGAAATATCTTCTAAAATATATTTCAGGTATTCATTTCTTGACCTATATCAGCAGAATCTTGGACTGCTGCGACTATGTGCGTTTGGCTGCGAGGTAACCGGCCTTTTCCACGTACCTGTGCGTCTCAGGAGCCCTGGTAGGTTTCCTGGAAACGAGCAGTTTCCGCATAGATCAGTTCCTTCAGCTTTTCCTTAGGAAGGTCATCCAGTTCCATGGAGAAAGTGAAGGGCTCCTCTGCTACCGGCTACACACAAAATATATTTTTTAAATAACACCCACACATTGTACAAACTTTCAACTCAAGCTGGAGAGCTATGCCCTTAAAACCTAGCTTTAAAAATAAGTCTTGGTGGTAAAATTGAGAAGTGCAATGTTGCAACAAGCTGCACAGTTATTAAACTTAAAAAGAGGCAGCTGCAGCTTATATAAAAGTTAGACTCTGAAACTGCTGCTGCCAAAGCTGGAGAGGCTTTATGCAACCTCAACAGTGCAGTAAAACGTTGAAATTGTGATCAGGACACTAACAATAAAAAAAGTAAAAACACAGTTATAAATTAAATTTAATAGAAGCTGTAATTTTGTAAAGCAACTTAAAGGCTATGAAACTGGAAAAACCAGTGAAGAAATCCAACATTTAGATTTCTACCAAACGGTACTAGGATTCAGTCTATGCTGACGTAACCTGAGATGTGTTTGCATTCTTTACACCCCCCCCCCCCTCTCCTCCAGGCCAAACCATAGAGCAAACTTAATACTAACTGCATTCCAAACAGCTAAGAGGCTTTTCGGGAAAACAAAGCAGGAAAAGGCTCACATATAAATCTTGGCTCATGGTTGAAAACAATGACAAACATGTTTGAATGAATAGACCCTTCTGCCTCCAACATTTGTGCAAATCTCAAAACTTGGCTGACTTGTATTTGCTCAGTTGGTGCAGATTGCGCTGTGGAGTAGTTTAAATACGGATAAGACTGAGAAGGCACTGTTTTTACAACTTAAATCTTAAGCCCTTATAAAAGGGCAAGAAAGAGTAACATTCCTCCATCTTGCAAGTTTTGTTTCAAATCAACAGGTTATTTTCACCGATTGCCTTGTGCTGCAGCAATAGTGGATTGATTCAGAAATGGGCCTGAATTGATGGCTCCATCTGTGCGTACCTCATCTGTGGGATCGTAGTACTGCTCCAGGTAAGGATGAGCCAGGGCCTCCTCAACGCTGATGCGCTTCACGGGGTTAAAGGTCAACATGCGTCCCAGCAGGTCCAGAGCTGCGTTAGATTCATCAAGAGCTCCAGTTAGTTCAGTTTGTTCAGTTGTGATCATTTTTATTTCACTGTCAAAATGTTTATTGGACTGACAATAAAAACAACCAAAGATGAATACTAAGGTATAAGGTCCCTAAAAGTTGTTTGGTGCTTTATCTATGTAAATTCCCTGAAGAAAATAGTATTGCTAGTGATCAAAATACTGCTAGTAGCTGTCAAGAAAGCGCTCACTAGGAACCGGGGTAAGGAAACACCACTAAGGAAGAACCGATGGCCAAAAATTGTGGAAGAAATCTTTTCAATGGAAAGACTGACAGACAAACTGAGACTACAAGAAGCACAACTGGACAGAAAATGGGAAAAATACAGACACTGGACTAGAACAATAGTTAACAGAAACATTACACTCCAAGGTTGTGAAATGTGAAAGCAATCCCCAAGGCGATTTTCTTTCGTTTCATTTGCTAGTGTTACTGAGTTTGTTGTTTCATCTGTGAATTTAATGTCAATAAAAGATTTATGTGGGGAAAAAAAACAAAGATAGCAGGTGTGAGTTAAACATGGAGCTAACTAATGCTGTTTGCACTGTAGCTGTTAGCGTCTGTCCCCCCCTCCCTTCCACATCCGCTCGTCAGCAGCACGAGCTTGCGTATAAGGCCGGTTACACACTGCCTGCGTGGTGTGAGCGTGGCGTTTCTGTTGCGGGGCGGCTGCGTGGATTTTTCTATGTCTTCACACACCAGAAACGTGTCTGATGCGGTGCTGCTGCTGCTAGCCTTGTCTGGACATGTATGTTTCCCATTGATAAAATAAAATACCATGTTAAAACATAAATATATACGGATTTCATTACAGCAAAGACAACGTCGGCAGTATTGATGGCAAAATAGGCTACAAAATATTTAGTTCTGTATTGATAGGACCTGTGAAATATTAGAAAATCAATATTTTTTTAAATTACATTTATATCTGGATTTTTATCAAAACCTAGAGACTTTCAAACATCAACAGGTCATTTATCAATATGCATTTGTGTCTAAATGACATATAAACATCTTTTCCTATTCTATTTTGCCTGGAAACGCCTCAACACGCTTGTGTGTCGCGTGAAAAATAGGCGTCGGTTTTATTTCTAGCAGGCAGTGTGTAAGCTCTAACCTGTTAACATGGGGAGCCGAAATATAAACGGAGACGCCACGCAGCTGACACGCTCACGCCACGCAGCCAGCGTGTAACCGGCCAAAGCACTGATCTCCCACAGAAGCCTGACTTGGGTAGCGCGCCGTGCATGGCGGCAGAGATCAGTTAGCCAGTGGGAGCACCGTTGTCGTTGTTAGCTCGCAGCTAGCATTGCGCCGCTCTATGCACGGGAAATTCTGGAGCCGTAGATAGAACTACAAGTGATGCGTACTGTAGCACGATACCAACAATCTCTCTGTCAAGGCAGATCGTGGAGACATTTTTATCATTCACAATCTAATATTGTCATGTGCACACAGTATTTTCAAAATGATTGACTTATTTTCATTCACTGTATAGAATTGATTTTTCACTGTCACACAAAGCTAAATAACCATACTGTGTTGAAATAATTTTAATAGATTTTGAATATATATTAATGCTAGGACAATTTTACAATGTGATATTATATTACTTCACTGGATGTTCTTGTTTGAAGCTCTGAACTTTACTTTCTCCTTCACGCTTATTGTGAATGTAAACATTAGCTCGTGCAACAAACGGCTGTGTACAGATAATCCGACAAAAGGATTATTAAAAGCCTGTTAGATAATTGTTCTTCAGGTTTATAGGAGGTAGGATGTGGCGTTTCAGCGTCAGTTACAGGAGACCATAAACACTTTGTTGCTAGGGCTGCACTGTACGAGGAAAATATGCAAAGTCTTTTTTGAATATCACGATAACATTACTTGCGATAAATATATTGAAGTGTACTCAGTTCTGCTGCTTTCAGTATTCTGCTAAAATACAACAAACTGCTTATTGAATTTAAAACAAATGAAAAGGAAATAATTTCCAACATTCTTTTAATGAACAGAACAAATTAAATATTGAATGGAATATAAAAAGGCAGCACTAAAAAAAGAACCAAAGTTACATTTTAAAGTGCAGTTTTCTGCTGATATTCTCGTTCAACTAACTCAAAATATCTCTGAGTGTTTATTGCGGCGGATGATATCGCGGTAACGATAAAACGATATATTGTGCAGCCCTATTTGTTGCTCCATCTTGTCACACTGATCATAACAGTTAGTAAAGAACCAGCACAGTCCTCTGACCTGCGAGTTTATTTTCACAGCCACCAGTATGTGAGTTAGCGTTAACTACACAGCAGCATCTGCTGCTAACTATGGGCCATACAAAGGTTGTTTTAAATTTTTCATTTGAAATATATACTTCTTAATTTCTCCCCTTACATTCCAGGTTTACAAATGAATAATGCTGTGCGTTGCCATACCTTTTGAGTCCGCCTTGTAGAGACTCTCCCAGGGGATCCTGGGTTTATGAGGCAGGGACTGCAGGTAGTTCCTTGCCTTCATGTTGATAATGCAGTTCAGATCATCTTGAGAAGGAGAGCCAAGGACGCCTACACACAGTAAGAGTGAGGGACATATTTCAATATGGCTACTCAACTGATGGTGAAGACGTGGCTGTTAATCTGGTGAAAACCTTCTTGAATGCCATCGAAACAAAGGTTGCGCGCCACATTTTCAGCTCAATCACATCTCACTTTAGTTACTTGAAACTGTGAATTTTACTTTTCAAAACGTTGAGTTACTTAAGTAAAGAATACTGAAAAGATTATATGTACACGCTGTTTGAATTGGTTGTAATTTAAAGCATAGCTGGGCAAACAAAGAAGAAATCAGAGTGGATGCAAACGCGAAAGTCCTGCAAATAAAAATAGTTGATGAACGTCCTCGGTGCTTCAAATGAGGGAAAACTCACCCAGTATGTGGTTGAGCTGGTCCAAGTAGTGTTTCCCGGGGAAGATAGGCCTGTTGGACAACATCTCAGCCAGGATGCAGCCCACTGACCAGATGTCAATGGACTTGGAGTAGCCCTGGGACACAAACGCACACACAGTACATATAGTCAACAAACTAAGAAGCTTTCCAGTCCAATACAGAATCCACACCAGTTCCTCACAGACCTACCTTTGAGTTGAGCATGATTTCTGGAGCCCTGTACCAACGCGTGGCCACATACTCGGTCAAGAAACCTGTGTGGTCGTGCTCGGGGTCGGCTATCCGTGCCAGGCCAAAGTCACAGATCTGAGGAGAACACGGTCAGAGACTTCATATTTATACCGGTTAAGCCCCACACCCCAAATCGAAAGTTGTTTGTATTTATATATATATATATATATATATATATATATATATATATATATATATATATATATATATATATATATATATATATATATATATATATATATATATATATATAAAAAGTACACACAACATACCACAGACAGAAGGGTACACCCAAACACAAAAAACATACAGACACACTGTCCATCACATAGTACACAGAGGGAACATACAAAACATACATACATACACACACAGACACAAAGATAGTTATACACAATACTTAGAATATATATATATATATATATCATATCATAGGAATAAAGTCACAGATGTAACGTATAGCTGTATAAGCATAATAAGGGAGAGGACTGTATCACAAAGCAGCTGCAACACGTGCTGCCTTTGTTCTTCACTCCTCCCACATGATCAACTAATCCAGGGATTGATGGTTGGCTGCTGAGAGTTCACAAGTGTTTTCCGAAGCTGAACAACAAGGCAAAGAGAACCCGATGGCTCATAGCGATACGTTTTTAGTAGCTTGTTTTAGGTTTTTGAACACTGACAAATCACTGCAGAAACAAAATGTCGAAAGAGTCGAATTGGTCTCTGATGGAACAAACTGAGCAGCCATGACTCTGAAGGAAAATAAATTTTGGATGGATGTTCACAGCTCTTAGGGCCTTTTAATAGTTGTACGTCATTATCGTATGATGCTTAAAAAGGCGCTTTTCTTCTAACTTGTATTTCCCAGAATCCATTATAGCAACCCCCAGTGAATTAATTGGGCATCAAGCAGTTCCATTTAGTTAACATTCTGTAGATACATTTTCCCATGTATTAAAAAAGCAGTGGATGTAAATTATTCTGTATCTTTCAGTCATCCCAAATACATTGATCAACTACATATTACAAGTTATTCAGTTTGGAAATATGAGTATTCATCACTGTAGAGGTGGAGAAAGAAGCAACAATACTATAGGGTTGCCAGGGCCACGCCCCTTACACATTGAACATTCTGCAGCTATTGTGGTAAGGAAAATGCATTTAGATGGTTAAAATGTACGGACACCTAACTGGCCAATACATGTTAGTAATTTAGATAGTTTAGATCCTCATTAATACACTCCAGAAGTATTTCACGTTTGGCTACTTAGTTGCTTAAATAACAAACACACACTGTATCACAATCCAACTGTGAGTAATGTAATATCTGCAAATAAGTATCTGCAAATACCAATATTAGTATTATATTTTGAAATTCAACCGTTCGTTGCACAGTAAGAGCCATGGCAAGCAAGTTAGCCTCATTACTAGCCGTTGGCATAAACAAGGAGTTGTGGTATTTTTCTTTTTTTTTTATGCAAATGAAATGTACAAAAGCCATGGATCAACAATGTTTTTATGTTTCCTTGATGCATCCAAAGCTTTTGACCGTGTTAATCACGGTAAATTGTTTATTAAATTACGAGAGCGAGGGGTCCCTCCGTACCTAATACGTATCTTGCATTATTGGTACTCCCATCAAACAATGCAAGCTAGATGGCGCAAGATTACATCAGATCCTTTCCCAATTACCAACGGGGTTAGACAAGGTGGAATATTGTCGCCTGTTCTTTTTAATTTGTATATGGATGATCTTTCTAGGACATTAGAAGTGTGTAAAACTGGTTGTATGGTGGGAGATAGGCGTATTGATCATCTGATGTATGCAGATGATTTAATTGTTATGTCTCCTTATAGTGCTGGCCTACAACAATTGCTTAGTGTCTGTTCAAACTATGGACTACAGTATGACATCAAATTCAATGCAAAAAAAGAGTGTTGTAATGATTGTCAGAACTAAGGAGGACGGGAAGCTATGCTTTCCGTCTTTTTATTTGACAGGGCAAGAGCTAAATGTAGTTACTAAAACAAAATATTTGGGCCACATTATTAGGGATGATTTTTGTGATGATGAGGACATACAGCGCCAGTGTTGTAAATTATATGGACAGGCAAATATGTTGGCACGTAAATTTCATATGTGTACTGAAGAAGTTAAAACGTCTCTTTTTAGAGCATACTGTACACCACTTTATACAGCTCACCTATGGTGCAGCTATAGTAAAGCAAAGATAAATAAGATAAAGGTAGCATACAATGATGCATTTAGAATTTTGTTGAAGTATCCAAGATGGACCAGTGCTAGTCATTTGTTTGTGACGAGTAATGTTCCCATCTTCCATGCTGTGCTGAGGAATTTTATGTACAAATTTAGGTGCCGATTAACAGAGTCAAAGAATACAATTTTAACTGCCTTAACTAACCCTGCACTTAGTGATACCAGATTTACTTCCAAACTCTGGAAACACTGGCATACGCATTTGCATATGTTCTAAGTATTGTGTATAACTATCTTTGTGTCTGTGTATGTATGTATGTATGTATGTATGTATGTATGTATGTATGTATGTATGTATGTATGTATGTATGTATGTTCCCTCTGTGTACTATGTGATGGACAGTGTGTCTGTATGTTTTTTGTGTTTGGGTGTACCCTTCTGTCTGTGGTATGTTGTGTGTACTTTTATATTTGGACCTTTAGTCTGTAAATAAAGTTATTATTAATAAAGTTATTATTAGGGCTCAGGTCAATCCATCACCCATAGCCAACATTCTTGAGATTCTTTTTTTTTTTTTTTTCCCATCAATCTTTTTGAGAGCTGTAACTTGCAACTGTTACCAATATTTAAATAAACATAATGGTTCTTGTGTTAAAATCCTCTTTTTAACTTTTGTCTCTCAAAAATGAACCAGTTACCATGTTTGAACTTTGAATCACAGGGAATGTTACACCGATACTAGATTTACAACATATTAATGCAAAGTATTGTGGTGCTGCAGATACGTATCGGCCTACAAATCATATCCTACAAACTAAAAGAAAATCTTTGTTTGGTACAGATCCTAGCAATTTTTAAAAATAGAATATCACAAATGCAATATCAGTCAAAATAATCGCAATTAGATATTTTTCCTCGTATCGTGCAGCGATAGTGTGTGTGTGTGTGTGTGTGTGTGTGTGTGTGTGTGTGTGTGTGTGTGTGTGTGTGTGTGTGTGTGTGTGTGTGTGAGCTGACCTTGAGGTCGCAGGTGGTGTTGATGAGCAGGTTGGAGGGCTTGAGGTCACGGTGCAACACGTTGGCCGAGTGAATGTACTTGAGGCCTCGCAGGATCTGGTAGAGGAAATAGCAGACGTGGTCGTTGCTCAGCCTCTGGGTCTTCAGCAGCTTGTACAGGTCCGTCTCCATCAGAGTCTGCACGATGTAGCTGGGAGGACGCACGGGTCAAGGAGGACAACAAAGAGGGCCGACAGTATCCACTGACACCGGGAGACAGGGTTTCCTTTAGGATTTTTTTTTGAAACGGAACTGACACTATTTGTTCACACACACAATGAGGCATTATTTTAGTATTTTTTTAGTCACTATATAGGCCAACTTTGAGCTTGACATATAGGCTAAGCAATCTGTAGCAAATAACAATAAACCCACCATTAATTACATTATCTTAATGCAGTGTAACTACTTCAGCATGTAAATAATGCACCTAAAATACAAACGTTCTCCGACATGCACTCTAACAATGCAGCCCTATTTCTGATATTGTGGGGGGCAGAAATGTTGCCGTAGGGGGCCGCCACGGCCAAATCAACAGAGGAAACACTGGGAGAAACATAAAGACTACTCTGAAAGTGATTTTGAGTGTGTCCTAAATTATTCAACAACATAAGTTGAATCAAATCAAACCAAGAGTGGCTGAACCATACTTGATATTACATTTGCCTTGTGAAAACCTATATTTGTTTCGGCCTTCAGGTTCTGGGCACAATAACTTCTCTGTCATGTTTTCTATTACAGTATATCTTGTATAGAAAACTGAGGCTAAACTTTAGTCAGGTTGGTCAAATAGGCACAATAATAGTGGTGCAATAATTCTGTTCCTCAAATAATACATGACCAACATTTACCAACACAGCAACTATGGGCTAGTGTGTCATTTGAGATATTCTATATTCTATCTATGAACACATCTGGCACACAGTCACAAGGGGCCCAGTAGTCCAGAGGAGTCTAAAACATTAGCAAGAATAGTAAGAAATGTCCTTCGGCTGACTTTTGCCATATTATTAGAGCATTCCATTTTTTTGAGTAGCTCGAGGAATGGCAACGTCGGTCAGTCAGTGAGTCCACCACTTTGGTCCAGACTGAAATATCTCAAAAACTATTAGATGAACTTGTACAAAAACATTCATGGTTCCTAGAGGATAAATGACTTTAGTTTAATAACTTTGGTATTCCCGATTTACTTCTCGCATCACTATCAGGTCAACATTTCAATCCGTCCAGTACTTTGATTTCTGACCAAAAACCTACAAAACTAACTAATAACATTCCCATCAGCCTCAGCTGTACTTTATGTTTAGAGCCAATTCGAATGTGAGCAGGCTATCACACTAAACTAAGATATACCATGGTAAACATACCTACTAAACATAAGCACTTAAGCATGCTTATGTTAGAATTTTGCTCAAAGCAGCCCTGTGCCTAACAGCCTTACAGAGCCACTGGCATGGCTGTTGACTCTTTGTCTTGTTAATGTAAGCGACCCGAGAGGGCAATGTTCCTACCAGCTGATCTACATACAGAATAGAACCACTTAGTGGTGTTGGTGCCGTCCCTGAATTTGGTTACATCTGCCCAGATTAGGATTCACCAAGTCAGCAACGAAGTGGAGCAACTAAAGAGATCAACCAAGAAAACCAGACACATAAAAATAAAAAGGACATCACACATTTCCTTTCCGCTGTTTTAACTGGACAAAGCAGCTTTTCACAGAGGAACTGCCGGGGTAGCAGCAGCAACTCACTGACCGGCCGTGCCTACAGCCCACTGCTAGCTGCTCTGCAAATCACTACTGTGGCTGAGGCTGAATAATGTGGGCAAATGATAAGAGCAGATATGTTAAATCAAAACTAGTCAAGATACTGATTAGTTTTAGATGGTGGTAGATAAACAGCTCGACTTGGTAAAGCTGACATTACATGTTCGTAAAGTAATTAGCAACATTTGTGCATAGACATTACAGAGAATTTCCTATATTTTTAACTGTAGAATAAGGTCATCTACATTTCTTTAAATGTCTTTCGCACTAAAGCTGGGGTAGGCAAAACAACTGCCAGAATTTAAAAATGCAGCCGCCCTCCTGCAGCTCTCCCCTCTCTGTCCTAAGCCGCTCCCACCAGGCCAGCACGGGCCCATGCCTCACACAGAAACTTGTAGAAGTAATAGTCATTCATTTCAATCATCCCTGTCACTACCCGATGGAAGTCGAGTGCAGATGTGAGTTGTGCATGCGTCACTTGCGACAATGACGCTCCCCCTCCTCACCAGCCCCACGCCGGTAGGCTAGACCAGATTTCATGCAGATCTGTTTTGCTGTTAGCAACATAATAATGAGATAGGCACATTACATAGCAGTAATTGATTGTTAAGCGTAAGGAATCACATGTTCACGGCATGATCCCCTATGTCAGTTCTAGATTAGAGGCGGAAGTAGCCGACAAGAACCTGCTAACGAGAGACTTCTGTAATGTCAATACAATAAAAATGGACTTACATAACTAAGTTCGTTCACAGCTAGCTACAAGTTAGCAATCAAACACAACAAAAGCGGTCACTTGAATGGTGTTTTGAGCTAACGTTAGCAATCAAACAATCATAGCAGATAGCAGATAGCTAAAACTTTTGGCAGATCTGGATCCCTTGGCGTTATGCCGTAAACCGTTTAAATCTGAGCATGCGCAACTTACATCTGCACTCGGCTCACATCGGGTAGTGACAGTCCCAATTGTGATTGTGATCCTGATGCCATTATATGGCGACAATTCTATGAGAATTACTGTCCTGTTATCTTTGCAAACTTGTGGGCCTGAAAAGCATACCGTGACATACTGTGATTTACGTTCATTTTTATGAATAAAATATGTGCCAATAGACCTTTTGGGTTTGTAAACAGCAATGACATGTTTTGTGGGCGGAGCCTAACTGGTTGCAGAAGGTGATAGTCACAGTGGCACATATCGTTTTTCCAACACAATTTAGATTAAACCATGGCCACTGTAGCCTCGACAGCTGTGTTTGTTCAAAGAATTTACCGTTTATCAGACCAAAATCTAGACAAAAGCCTTTGGCTACAGTTAGCAGAAGGCTAAACTATTGGCAACCTTTTTAGCTGCATCTCTGAAACGCTTTGCCGATATTGATGCACGTTATATTGTGTTAATTGTCAGACTCTCTCTTTTTTGGATAAGTCAATCTTCTTTTTTGGGTTGCTTTGCAGTGAGGCAGTTGTTGCCAATGCTGGAATAGCAACTTTCTCTGCAGTATTTTCGGCCATTGAATAAGGCTTTCATCATCTTCAGGTATGTGCACACGCAGCTACATTTGTAGAACAGCCAATAGGAACGCTCTCTCTCTGAAATGACCGGATTGGCCAAAGTCCCTTGACATGGGCTAGATTTTTAAAGACTGAAAACAGAGCCAAGACGAGGTGCAGAAGTCTAGTTTTCTCTCAGTCCACTTGAATTACAATATGCTAAAAAGTTATTTTGTAATGTTTGCCCAATGATGGAAAACAAAAACTGCCTAAGCCAGCTTTAACTTTGGTTCCAACGTCTTCTAGACAATGCTATTAAACAACAAATATCACAATTGTACAAACAGTAACTCAGTAACACCCAGCACCTTAAAACTATTTTACTGCTATTAATATTTAGCTGAAAAAGTAGCTTGTCTAGCCATAAAGGCCATGAGAAACATAACGGTCATAGTTTTTCTCCTTATTAACGATTACCCTGAACTCTTGGTTAACCCGAGATTATAGTGACTGAAAGCTGGATAAATATCTCCGTGTTTATTTGTTTGGCGTGGTCACAGCTGAAATCTCATTCTCCAACACACTTAAAATGGAAATGCAAAGCTCTTGCAATAAAGTTACTGTCCACGGTTTTCTTACAGGTTCTTGAATGCAACATCACCAGATGTTTAAATTAGCACCTTTTGAGTGATACACTTATAGTAGGAGCAGCACTAAAAAAAAAAGATAATGCTTTAAACTGTCAAAAGTTTAGGATTGAACTACTTTTTCTAATAATAATGATAATAATAATAATAATTTGGTTCAATCTAAGTTCAGGGAATAAGGAACATTCGCATTAGCAGCCTGCATACAAATGCAGCGAGACCCTTCATGTAAGCATTAAAGGATACACATCCCTCATGTTGTCAAGGTGTCGTGCCCTGAGAATGTCGTTGATGCCGATGATATTCTCATGGTGGAAACGCAGCAGGATCTTGATTTCCCTCAGTGTGCGCTGGCAGTACGTCTGGTGCTCAAATGGGCTGATTTTCTTGATGGCTACGCGCTGGCTCGTCACGTTGTCCATAGCAGAGCTGGATAGGGAGGATGTGGAAAGAAGCACAAAAAGGGTCTCATATTACACACTGTACAATTCACACACACACAATGACGTTATCAGTAACTGGCCTAATACTAAACTCCAAAAGGGCGTTGCAGACTGTCTCGCTGCCAGGATGCACACGTGACACATCTTTTTGCTGCGATATGTTGTGAAGTACTGTAGGTGTATGCCCGAGTGTAGGTGCAGTGTGGTGTAGGTGTAGAGTACATGGAGGCTGAGAGGAGATGTGAATGGTTGCGTTTCTGGGACCCTTGAATTTACTGTCCCTTTGTGTTGAAAAAAATCCATGTATACACACTCAGCCTCAACAGGAACAATAGTTACATCACATCTTCCCTATTGGTGAAAGACGGTTTTCTTGTTGCACAACGCACCACATAAATGCACATGCATAAACTGGGCAAGCTCACATGCTTTTGTACCATCTTTAATGGCTGAAATACTGTGACATGAACAAACCACCCTGGATGTACACATTAGTAATAATCACAGCTGTGAAAAAACAGCTGTACACCTGGACAATGATGAACATGCAGTTTTGAAGATGGTATAAATTACAGGATTAAACTATAATTGGTTTTCTTTCACTGTACTAACCAGTGGGTGTTGACAATGTTTACAAACACCAAATGCTGCCACCGTGGAATCACATCCCCATGATGACACTAACAAAATAACACTGTGCTGACACACCGCCGTTTGAAAATGACAGTGATCTACACGGCGTGTCTTATTGAGATGGAGTTGTTGCACTGCTCTCATGCTACCATCCACTTTGCACTGACACGCAATGCTGTCACATCTGATCCTGTTCACAGTTCAGCCTCGATTGCGATGACTTGGCATTGATGTCAAGTGCAACAGGGTTGCTTAACATGTCCACACAGGGTTGTAGATCACATACAGCGATAACAAGAGGAAAGGCCTCGCTACAACTGACAAATTCCCACTCGCATCCTCTGCAGCAGTTTTGCTGCAGGCTCAATGTTTATCAGTCAGAATTCAAGTAGAGATAAATGTGGTTGTGAGACTAATGCCGCAGGACGTATAAAACGACTTTAGCAATAACCACCTCAAATGTGCGGTCAAATGCAGTCTGCAAAAGATTTCTCCTGATAGCAAAGGTCCTGCGCAATCACTCCCAATTATGTTTCCTGTAATAGCCACGCCTGTAGCTTGTCAGCTAACCTGCTAAACATAACAGGGGCTGCCTTCAGGTTATAACGTCTGAATGTTGGGCAGCAGTTTAAAACGCATACATCGACACCGCACTCTCAATTAATGGACAACGCTTGTTGAATACAATTGCTAGAGTTAGCTGGCTAACAGTATTTGCTAACAAACAGCTTATGTTAGCTAACGTTAGCACTTTTGACTTGAACACTACGGTGGCCCAACAGAGACGACAAACACAACTTACCAAACCATTCCGTACGCCCCCTCCCCGATGTAGGACAGGTTCGTGTAGCGGGGGCCCACATCAAAAATCTGGCCCTTAACAGACTCGGCCTTGGGACCCGCAGCTGCGGGCGCTCCATCCTGCGCCACCGTGCCAGCCGCCCCGGCAGCAGCAGCAGCGCTGTTGGAGCCTGCGGCCCCGACCGCTGCGGTGCTGCTCGAATCCGCCATTCTTCCTCTCCAAACCGCTCCTGCTCGGTCAGTATGATTCGCCGAAGGACCGCCGCCGCTTTCAGTACGTTTTTAACGTTTGTGCGCGGCTTTAACCGAACGGATTGTTTAATTTACGGAGCAAAGCGACTGGATCAGGGCCCTCTCTACTACTGGAGTGTAAATGGATTTCGTGCGCGAGCACGGATTTGGTCTCTCGGTCTCAGCGCGGAGCGTAAAATGCGCGTGCAAAACTACGGTAATACAGGAGCGTTAGAAATGCTTACTGGGGTGACTTGTTTGGGCGGAGTCGCGTCAGTTGGCTAGAGGCGCCGCCTGTTCCGCTCCATTGTTACAGCGAAACAAGCGCAATCTGCAAAATAAACATGCAACAGCAGCCACGAGTGGGCGTGCCGAAATATGTTGCATGCTGCCTGTTGTGAGCGTCCATGGTTGTGACAGTCAAGAAAAATATACTTTATGATCAAGCCATTTTATCGATTTGTTTTGTCGTTACACACCTGTATACGACCCACTAACGTAATGTTATACTTTTTTGTTTACATGTATAAGGACTTAACTGTTTTCCACGAATACCATTATACAACTAATTACAGCCTTACATTTTAGACATTCATGTATGAGAAACCCGTTATTATAATTGTGGACTTTCACCTAAAAGGCCTGTGCGTCATTAGCATTACACCATAACAGATATTGAGATAGGTATTTGTTATCATTTGATATGTCTACGGTAGTTTGTATTTAACTTTTTACAAATTATTTACATTGTGAAATCATACGTCCTTTATTTTTCATATTTGTGGAAGTGCATTTCTTGACGTAATAGTCTGTAATACGTTATACATGTAACATATATGGGATCAGTTTTAATCCATCTATCCATTTATTTATTTATTATTTGCAAAACAAGTTCACCAAAAAAATCCTTGATTCTTATCACCCAGGAAACGAGTGCGACGGCTGTAACCACACCCCTTTTGCTGACGTCACCGCGTCGGGCGGTGCCTATCATGGGCGGTGCACTTCCTGGTTACTTAGTGCTGCATGTTGTGGTTGTTACTATTGATGTCTCAAGGAATGGTACATTTCCTCCTGCGGCGACACTGGATCGGCCAGATTCGTCTAGCGCTTACTCTTTTCGGACTCCCATGCACCGTCTGCACCCCTGGAGTTAGGTATGGACAGTAACGTTACTTATAAAGTAAATTAAACTTTAACTTGAAGCTGTGACTATTTTACATTTCAGGACAGTTTCGGCTTTAAGTTTAATCAAAAGTAACGTTAGACATATGTGCTGCAGTAGCTATATCTGTCATTGATCACTGCCAGGCGATATGATTAAATATTACAGAATATATAACCATTATAGCTAACTGTTTTTATATCTGTGTATATGATTAACATTGCTTACGAGTATAGTCAAGCTTTATTTCCATTTATTACCATATTAATATGAAATGTGGGGACATGCCGCCGGGACCATGCTGCTGCAGCGAAGGTAGAGTGAGGCGTAGCCTTAACCGGATTTCCATGTCTCATACTTCTTCCCCACGCAGACCTGCCATCTCCTGCTCATCTTCTCACCCTTTCAGGACCAGTCAAACCACCAGACCCATCAGTACCAGTTTCTGTAACCTTTACACGACTAGTGTCCAGACAATGCCATCTTCAGCAGCGCCTCATGTCAAGTCCAGATGCCTCGAGTACCCAGGGTCAAAAATCCAGCGCTTCCTCGTGCCTGATGACAAGGTGGACTGGAGTCAGAACTGGCCGCAGTATAATCCAGTCAGCTACACCGACCCTTCAGTTTTAAATAAGCCAGCATGGGCGGATCCTGATATTGGGTGAGCAACACATTATGTTATTTAAAGTTCATCAAGTTAGATAAACTAGGGCTGGGCGATATGGAGAAAATCAAATATCACAATATTTTTGACCAAATACCTCGATATCGATTCCCGCAACGATATTCTAGTGTTGACTATCGGTGCTTTCACAAAATATTTACACAATGAGATTTTTGATAAATAATCATCAGTAATGTAGATATAATGACTAAGTGGGTAAAGGCAAATAATAGAACAGTTACAACAGTCTGGTAAGTTCAGAAAATGACATCACTTTACTGTAATGCAGTCTTTAAAACCAGGAAAAGACACTTATGCCATATTACAATATTCAAAGACGATAGCTAGTCTCATATCACGATATCGATATAGTATCAATATATTGCCCAGCTCTAAGATAGACTTAGGCCTGTAGTGCACATTGAATGAATTGTAAATGTAGAGACTTTCTGATTGTCATACTTGCTCTTTGTTTTCAAAGGTCAGCTGAAGTTTATATATGATGACCATTGCTTGTTTCGCAGCTCTTTCTCTCCAAAGTTCAACACTGTGGATGGGGCTGTGGATAGGACAAGCTTTGACGGCAGCTACAAAATAGAAGAGGGAAAGCCACTGTAAGTTATCGAATAATACCACAAAATATTTGTTCTTAAACTCTCAGTTGGATTGTATTTTTTGCACAAAACAAGCAGTTAGTTCACATCTACATTCAGTGAGTTTTCAAGCCTTGACGGGTAGAGAGCAGACTCCAAAAGAAAGTCACAGTAACAAGACTTTGTAAACCAGTTCATCCATTTCGGGTGGCAAACACTTTCCTAATGTTACTTTCACATATAGCAGGAGCTAAAGTATTCAATTGGAAGGTCTACAATGTGTGCTCTTTACTAAAGAGTTTTCTGTTTTGTATAATATTCTTATCTGCCCATAAATATGTTAGCAAATTTGCTTTTTACTCGTGTAGAAATCCTCATGGACGCACAGGGGTGACTGGTAGAGGTTTGCTGGGAAGATGGGGACCCAATCACGCAGCAGATCCCATTGTCACCAGGTAACTTTTTCTTTACTCTACACATGGATGAAGATACTTGCCATAACAACCATAATTCCTTACTCAATTTAGTTACATAAAGAATGATTTAAACGGGGCAAAACTCAGAGAATAACTTACGGTTCTTCCAAAACATATCACCGTAACATAACAGTTATCCGTCTTGTCAAAAAGATGGAGTTGCTCAACTACCAAAGAACTAGTACACTTTTTTGCAGCTTTTCATTAATGTCTGACCACCTGATGTATTGTCACTGTTTGGCAGATGGAAAGTAGATGCCACAGGAGAAAAGATATATCACTCAGTCTCCAAGCTGCCTATTCTGCAATTTGTGTCCATCAAGAGGAAAGACTGCGGGGAGTGGGCCATTCCCGGGGTTGGTGGCTTCTACATTTCTTTTTCAAGCTTTATTGACATAGGTGTGGCTTCCATGATAATGCTCTCAGCTATTCAAGAATGTTCAGGGCCAACACAAATAAATAAATCAAAGCCAAGACATGGAGGGGTTTGAGTGGTTTTGGGTATGTAAGATGTCATGATCTTTGGACTTGTTTATTTGCGTGCATGTGTTTGTTTTGTAGGGGATGGTAGATCCAGGGGAGCAGGTCTCTCTCACGCTGCAGCGGGAGTTCTCAGAAGAAGCCTTGAACACGCTGGCCATTCCGCCATCGGAGAGAGCAAAAATCAGTGAACGCATCAATAAACTCTTCAAATCGACAGGGTTTCAGGTCCGTAATTGACACGCACTCACAAGACAACAACAACCAGTCAACAAAGGCTTCTATGAGGAAAACCATAATATATTTTCTTCTTATTTAGGTCTATAAAGGCTATGTGGATGATCCTAGAAACACTGACAATGCTTGGATGGAGACGGTGGCTGTCAACTTTCATGATGACTCAGGTATCAATAAGCAGAAAGAAAGTTCTTGGTTTTTCCTTTTCAATTGTCACTTTAAAAACAGAAAGAAAAAAGGTTTGCACTTTAGAAATCCACTAAGTATTTTTAGAAACTTGTTATAGTTCTAGAGACATTTTTCTCTCCGGGTGCAACAAAACCGGGTTTCTGTAGGGCCATGACATATCTTTATGGTTACCGCAGGCAACAGCGTGAGCGAGCTGCCGCTCCAAGCTGGCGATGACGCAGGACAAGTCCAGTGGGTTGACGTTGACTCGTCCTTCCTGCTCTATGCGAGTCATTCCCATTTCCTGGAGCTAGTTTCCAAAGAGAGAAAAGCTCACTGGTAACCAAGGGCGACCGACTCTACTTGGACATGACGATGAAGGAAACCTTAAGAGCCTTGTTGCTCTCCGTGTGCTAAGGATGCATGACACCTAACCTAAATCTAAACATAGTTATTGTAGTTGTAATACTGAAAACCTAATATGCCCCCATATATATATATATATATATATATATATATATATATATATATATATATATATATATATATATATATATATATATATATATATATTATGCCCATTATACAATGTACAGCAACATTGTGACTGCACTTTTGGATTCATATAGCAGAATGTATGAATTCAATGAAATTCGCAGGTTGAAAGCTTTGCTGTGGTCTGCTCAGAGGACATGGCTCAGTCCATGTTAGAGCTGCTGTTCAACTTTTGTCACATGAAAGAAGAGAAAAAAAGAGAGGAAAAAAAATTATTTTGACTCACTGCTTGGAAGAAGCTCAACATGAGACTGTTAAATGCAAGATGCTGCTGACACACCACATTATTTCTATTGGCACTAATTATGCAAATTTATTCAACATTAACAAGGATCACATTAACCCAGCATGATCATGTAAGAACAACACACAATGAGCTTCTGACATAACATATACTACATTAATTTAAGTGTGATAATGGGGGCAATCAAAACTAAAAGACTGACTTTGATCTTAGGATGTGAAAAGAATATAAAGATGTGCTGGAGCTCCCCACACTGAAGCTGAGCACAGACAGGCCAAAGCTATAGGGACAAACATGTTTTCAAGCGGTAACCGACGGTGGAAGCTGTGGCTCGGAGGTAGAGTGGTTGCCCCTCAACCGCGAGGTTGGCAGATCATTCCCAGGCTCCTCTGGCCACATGTCAAAGTGTCCCTGAGCAAGACACTGAACCCCAAGTTGCTCCCCGGATGCTGTATGTATAGCTGTCCACTGCTCCTAATACTGGGTTAAATGCAGTAATAGAATTTTGCTACTTGTATGTGACGATTAAGAATAAAGTTTGATCCTTGATCCTTCACACTCAACAGCCAGCCTTTTCCGAAACGGTCTCATCAGTATGTGTCATCTTACTGCTGGGATGGAGAATTACACATGAAATGGCGTGTATCCGTTCATGATACAAACACTAACACATGGAAGCTTCTGTCATCAAAAGGCAGCCAACAGACAACCACATCTTTGCAACAAACATGTTTGTCTTTAATTAACACATTTATTTAAATATGATATGAATATTCTGTATGAAACTAGTGAGGATGCCAGCTAAGCACTTGTGGGAAAGGGATGTGGCTTACACAATAACTTTGTTAAATTAGGTCCACACAGGTCTAGGAGGTGCCACAAATCCTACAGTATAAGCCCTTTTTATTTGTTCTCATCTCTGCGCAAGCCTGCATGACATGATATTCAGTTGTATTAAGGTACGATACCAGTAGCTGTGTGTGGGGGGATTCTGCTGTTCAAATCTCCCTAAAAGCATAATCATAAATATGTTTACACCTATGCAGATGCACTTTCAGCTCTGATAGAGACTCAATACACCCAGGCCACTTACCAGCTCCACTGAAGCATTTACAGCCGGAGCACTATTAGCATTTGCTGTTGCAGGAAGGGAGAGTATTTCCCATCCAGATTTCCCCAGTTGTTATTCAAATTGGCAGCCTGCCAGTCATAAAATCCTCTTAACCTTTTTTTCTGCCTGAAGTGATTTTGGCATTTGGTTAGTACAGAACAAAAATGTATAAATGGTGGGGTGAGTGATCAAATGATATACATTTTGATTAGTTTCATTATTATGACCGATGTTATACACAAGGCTTTGCTGATTGGATTGTATATGCTATCATGTAAAAATGTATCCCGGGGTGTCTACTTACTAAACTTGCACTGAAGGTGTCTGACAGCAAAATGTCTGATCTTGTCTTTTTTGTTATTCATTTGAATCACTTGAAACTGTAAATCAGTAGGAATTCTCGAGTTGATGTGTGCATTTTTCCTCATAAAGTAAATGTGTATCTTAAAAGTGATAATTATACATTGTGTACTGTATTTGTATCGGTCTTTATGTCTCAGCATGTGGCATCAGGAACACTAATCAAATGTGTATGCAAATATTGAGAACTTATGCACTATGAAGTGCTACAACCCCCATAAAATGCATTGTTTTTTTTATCTACATCATGTCTGATGTGTTTTCTTTCCCATTGTGAATAGGAAAACTTCACGGGCAAATAAAAACTATGGAAAAATAATTGTCATTGTTCATTGTCCATTTTTGTTTGTCTTATACTGTTGTGCGCGGTCTGTGCTGTGTGCAAAGGCTCTTTTCACCAGCTGGATGCAGGCCCAAACACTCTATAGGCTACTTATAGGCGTTCACTCTCAATCCTATTAAATTGAGTGTAATGTTTTCCTGAGTGGCCTTGAACCGCAGAGATACTCTCCTCACTCAGACAGCAGCAAGCTATACTACCTTATTATTGCAGTTAAATATGCTATATAAGGACAACTCAGTAAGACAGG
Source organism: Perca flavescens (assembly GCF_004354835.1). Classification (NCBI taxonomy): domain Eukaryota; kingdom Metazoa; phylum Chordata; class Actinopteri; order Perciformes; family Percidae; genus Perca; species Perca flavescens. Next base: position 8,149,873 of record NC_041345.1, on the reverse strand, counting down.
CAAAAAGGTGTCCAGTGTTAAACTTCCTAACTGGCTTTGTAGGCTAACAGTCTTGATGGTGGCTCTACAGCAACCATCTAAAGTTTTTAAACTTTGAAAAGTTCAATCAATCAGTCGTACATGCTAACACTTTGAAACCTTTGCCTAAATGAAGGCCCACTTGAGCAGAAATGTTCATATGCATTAAGCTTGCAGGAGTAATGAAATACATCACTGTGTTTCTCAATTGACACAAAATTGCTACATTGCAGCTTAGACTGCTCTCCACAAACGATCCAGACAGATTTTTGAGTTGTCAAAAATTGAGCCCAGTGCATCAACATGTGTTACTGTTTTTTCTCACTTCTAGCTTAACAAATCTCCAATGTTAATAAAAACAAATTCGGTAAATTTCCGAATTTTATCCCAAAAATTGTAAAAAATGTACTCATTACTATAGTTTATCTCTACTTGTGGCTGTTGTAGGGCAGGTTAATTACATGAGCACATGCATGACGCGTCATTAATTAAATGAACTACATTACCCACAATCCTGGGCGACAAAAGACGCTTTCTAGTTGACAACGTGGCCGTACGTCTCAACCAACCCCGTGTTTCAGCGGACCGGGGCGATTCAAACAAGCCAAACCGGCCGGCTTTGTTAACAGCTAGTTCAGAGAGTCCTTGAGGATCATCACCACAGTCTAACAATGTCTGGGAAAATCAAGAGCCGAAGTGCTGCAAACGCAGACGCGATAACCGGCGGTGTGTCCTGCGATGAACGCATCTTGCGGGATTGTCATCAATTGTACACGGATCCCGATAGCGGTGAGTTGGCTGACGTGTTTTGCTGGATTCAAACCCTCACTGGAAATCGCTCCAACATTCATCTATTTGATAATGAAGTTAAGCTTGCAAGCTGTTTGCTGACCGGGGGTTAGCTAGCTAACTGAGTAAGTGAGACATTATTCCTAATACAGGGCGCTAGCTAGCTAGCTAGCTAGCTATTGGGATTTTGTGATTTGGCTGACGTTGCCCAGCTAGCGATAATGCTAGTTGTATTAGTCCTGGTCAGCTGCCAATGAATTGTTAATGAGTCAGCTACACAGTCAATACGCTTTTGCAATGTATGCTAGCTCATAGTACACTGAGTTTTGGTATAGGTGTCGGTTTAAAAGGGACAGTCCAGCCAGGGGCGTCGCCAAGAAAGTTGGGTCCCCAAAAAATGAATGAATTTGTATATGCAGTAAGTGCTTTTATTGTATTTGGAAAAATACTTGCTCCTACTGAGTGTTTGTGTCCTTTGTCCAGCTCCTACTCGCTCAAGTAGTAGTCTTGCTCTTGACTGTCTGACCTGAGAGTCCTGCAGGTGCAACCACAGCGCCATGATGGCTCCAGTTTAACTTGATAGAAACCTCCCTTGATTTTTTTTTTTTTTTTTTTAAATTTACAAAGAAGTTGCATCATGTTTTGTCCAGGGTTGATCTCTGTCGCCGAATCTGTCGGTGTGAAGTTGCTGCCGCCCAGAAAAAAGATTACTGTGATGCTGATGGGCAACCACTCTGCTGGAAAAAGCTCCTTCATCAACTGGTAAATATGTTTTACAAAAGTATGTCCTAATAATGTTCTTCACAGAGAACAAGTCTGTCCACCCAAGATCAAACTACTTAATGCTTAGCAGACAAAGTGATGTCTTTATATGAAACACAATAAAACAAGGAAATATAAAGTGCACACAACAGAACATTGCATGTTGAAAAGATATAACTGGTCTACCTAGAACATGTAATCTTGTCTAAGACTTTCCATCTTAATTTGTGTCTGTTACATTCTGTTACATCCCTCCTTGGCACAGCTTTGTATGCAATTTATTGGAACGTTTAATTGATAAATGCAATCCATAATGCAGGAGTGCAGCTAAGAGTTTACTGTGATCCTTGTCTCAGCAAATCCAGAGCATGCACAAGTCTATTGATTTTGCTGAATCATATAGTTTTAATATATTTAGATTAGACAGTGGACAAAACTGACTTGGAAACAAATATTTCTCCTCCTCCAACAGTGTCTCACTGAAGCATCACTAAATTGTTTGTGACCCATTCCTTTTTGTTATACTTTTTATTTTTTTGTCAGGTATGTTGAAGAGCACATTCAGCGCACTGGAGTGGCTATTGAGACCCAAGGCTTTAACTTTGTTACAAGTGGGCGCAAGAGAGAATCTCTTACAGTAAGTGCAACTGTACAAAAACGAAAAGGTGCCATTATTGTTTTTATTTGGTCCAGGAAGAAGTAACAAAATATGAATTTCAAATTGTATTCCTCATGTCGCAACAGTGACTGTTTTATTGATGTTTAAAGTGCTCATATTATGGTTTTTGGCTTTTTCCCTTTCCTTTATTGTGTTGTATATCTTTTTTTGTGCACGTTATAGGTTTACAAAGTGAAAAAGCCCAAAGTCCACCCTAAAGGGACTTACCATCTCCAACAGAAAACACTGTTCACAAACTGCTCCAAACAGCTCTGTTGTAGTCCAGCCTTTACTTCAGAGACTAACGTGCGTCACTTTGGAACACACGTTATAATGCTCACCTAGCTGCTAGCGTGGCACGTCCTCATACTCTGCTTCTGACTGGCTAGTAGTCCTTACCTACCTACTGTGCATGTGCGACTCCCAACAAAGATGGGATCGAAGTGTGATGCCTCACTCTGTAGCTAAAACAGAGAGCTCAACACGCAGGGTGAAAAGAGGAGCTGCAGCAATGTGTAGTACAACAAAAATATGGTGTTTTTTGAAAATTAAACCATGTAAACCTATTCTGATACACCCTCTAAATACAATTTTATGAACCTGAAAATGAGCATAATATGAGCACTTTAAGTCCTTCCTCATGATAAAGACTCATTACATTGACTCGCTTTAGTTCCTCTCTAGTGTTTTTCTGGAGCTCCTGATACCTGGTTCACAAACTCTTACCGACTGATCTGGTTCTGTTTTACTTTAGGGAAATGCCACCCTTCATCTATATCCACACTTCAAGCCTCTGCAAGAGTTCAAAGGTGAGATTTCAGCTCAAATCACAGTCCATCCCTGTTCTATTCTAAAGACTCACCACAATGATGCACTTTGTCTCCCCTCAGACTGCCGCCACACTGATCCGTTCCCAAATTCCCAGCATTTTGATGGAGATTAACTGTTTGTTTTTTTTTTTCCCCATTTGACAATGACTTGGATGTAGCAACAAAATCAGTGTCGGCACCCTCACACCTCTGGTCCTTTGAAAACACTGATACAGCCATGAGCCCCACAATCACTAGTCTTGTGGAAGATAAACAGATGTTTATGAGGTGTTACTCAGACAAGCATTCAGGTTATCGTGCTGCAATTGTGTTTAAGCCAAATGTAAGAACTTAATTCAAGTGCAACAGCTATGTGGCTTCTGCATGAGGTCTTATTTTACTGTTAAGGGATGAGTACCAAGCATTATTGGTAGAGATGCACCGACTACAACTTTCTAGGCCGATTCCTATTTTCATTGAGTTAGGCCAGCCAAAACCGATTTTAGCCGATTCCGATTTTCATTTTTTTCTAACCACTTTACAGCACACACAAATATTTATTTTCTATCTTTTCTTTAATAGAACATTTTGCACAGAACATAGAAACATTTTTGAACAGATAATGGATCACTATAAAATAGAACTATGTAAATTACTCCTGGTGTGGGAAATTCACACACATCTGAAGTGCAATGTTAGAACCATTTCCTTCTTTTCACATCCAATATAAAAAAAAAAAAATGTGATTTGGGTTTTTGGTGTCGTCCCGCCACACCCTACTTTTTCCTTGCAAGGTGTTGCATATTGCAAACTTGTTATCTTCTGCACACACGCTGAAGAATTTTGCAGGTTAATTCACGTGTGCGAGAATAGCGCGGACACGCGCTTCACACCGCGAGCCTGTACGTGCGACACACAGAGGAAAAGTTGAGCGAAAGGAAAAAGACGCTGTGCTGTCGCGTCTGTGTGTGAGAACTGTAACTCGTCTAACTTCTGTTGTCAGTAAATTGTAGCGTTGACCGGCATGAAATTTGTATATGTCAGACTGACCTGCCGGTCATGACCGAGCACGTGCAAACCGGCCAATTCTGGTCACCGGCCAGTCTGTCGGTGGTTAAAGTATTAACATCTGCTGTCCTACCAATTTTTCACCCACATTTTCTGATCTTCTTGAATTGATTTCTAGGGGTTTCAGAGTACTTGAGCACAGAGATCTGCACGTCAAGACAGAAACGGTTCAGCCTGGTGACATTTGTGGATTCGCCAGGGTTGGTGGACGGTGACATGAAGTATCCCTTTGACGTGGACGAGGTTATCATGTGGCTGGGTGAGTTGCCGCTAACTTACCTCGTCCGTTGATGAACTCTAGTTATCACGGGTTTTTGTTGAAGCTGGTGTTGTGACACAGAGTTATTTGAAATGGTATTGTAAAAATAATACGAGATAAGGGGAGCAACATTTGTTGATCCTGTGATTCCTCCAGTCAATGTGAAAATACTGGCCTCAAAAAGCCCCCAGGCCATGGTTATTGGTGAGCTTTTTCCAGGTTAACAGATTCTCTTACCACTTCCCTTTTTGTGAGCTAACGTTGAACTTTGAGTTATGATGAAACTGTGACATGATGCAAACGTCTGTCTAAATGAGAAGCAAATAGAACAACTGAAGACCGTAACACAATTCTAAAGAAGAAAAGATCTTAAAGAATAACACTGTTATGTATACTTGATGTTCGCTCATACTTACATGACTATGAATTTTATTAGAATAAGAATATATTGACGCAACAGACGATTTGTAACAGGGGGTTCAATCTGTTGTTGAAAATAACGATCCTTCCCACTGTCACTCTCAGGTGATCTCTGTGACCTGATTCTGGTCTTCTTTGACCCAATGGGTCAGGCTCTGTGCAAGCGCACCCTGAACATTGTGGAGAACCTGAATGAGAGACACGGGGATCGACTGCGTTTTTACCTGAGCAAGGCTGACGAGGCCGGGGGCGAGTCGGACAGACAGGTATGAACAGCAGCCACTCATTTTTTAAAAGCTTGTAAAAGCTTGGACTTTGAAGAAAAATACATAGCCCACTCTCCTAATGTGAACTGCTTTGTAGAATTTCTACAAAAAAGGGCTTTTTTTTTTTTTTTTTTTTTTAAACATACACTGATGTTGTCAGACTGAGGCCTCTCCAGGAGGAACAGAAACCTAAAATAGAACGAAAGTCCTCTTCATGTTTTTTTCCCCCAGTGTTTTTCCACATTTTTTTGTGGGTAGTTCAGAGCTGCTGGTAAGTGTCTTCACCAGTGCATGTTTTAAAGTATGTACGAGTACAGAACGCACAAGTAAATGGACATTCACTTTCATAAAATCTAGTACTTTTTTTAACAGAATTACTAGACATTGTCTATATATATATATAGATAGAGATATAGACATATACATATACATATAGAGATAGATAGATAGATATACTCAAAAGGAGTACCCTGTCCCTCTGACTTTTGTCTTTTTGTGACTGGCTGTCTCAGAGAGTAATGATGCAGATTGTCCAGGAGCTCTGTAAGCGACCGGGACTCAACAAATGCGGTTTTGACATGCCCACCATCTACATTCCTAATCCAAATAAGGTAAGGATTGCCCTTTCCTTTTAGCTCTAGGCGATTGTACACTTTCTAGGCTCATGTCTCTGCTCCCTCCGTTCCAATTAGTTTAAAGATTGTAAATATATAGAATATAAAAGTTTGACGGGTGCACATTGTAATTTGTTGTTCTCGGTCTCAGCCAAGTCGCTGTGTAAACCAGATTGAGGAGGTGTGTCGCGCCATCGAGAAAACCATTAACCAAACAGTCCAGAATACACTCAACTCCCTGGAGAAGGACTGTGAGCTCATCAGCGAGGCCATCACTGATACGCTGAGTAACGACAGGTAACTCACAGACACCCTTCGTGCTACAGAATACAATACACTTTCATTCCTTTCACATTCCTTTCACAATGACGTGGCAAAAATTAAGTACGCAGGAGCTAGGTGAGGTTACTTTACCTTTTCGTTGACTCCTCTTTATCCCGACTGTAAGCCCAGTCCTGTGCAGATGTTCCAGATGAGTGGTGTCAAGGAAAACCTCAGGAGCAGCACAAATTATATTCATATAAGTGAAGAATGTTCGGGAGACATTGATAATTTACACAAAAGATTTTATTGAAATCTCAATTGAGGACAAATTAGGATTACACAGTACAGTGTGGGTGCCGTCCTGTCTTCCTGAAGGTGTATTTAAACTCATGCTGGAGGCGTTACCTTTGCAGGATGGGTGCGCTTGAGGCAGCCCTTATCATACAGCTGTTCTGTCTCCCGTCTTCTATGGAGACAGAGTTAAATTATGCCTTTTTATTCTATGTCCATTATGCCCGCTCGGAGTATAACCCTGACCCTCTGCTCTCCACAGGGAGACCAGTTTTAGGAACCGACGGGCGCGCTGTAAGAGCTGCTTGCTGACTCTGCTGGGCTTCAGCGTCCCTCTGGCTCTCATGGCGCTACTGGTGCTGGGCGTTTTGTCCAAGGAGCTGCTGGTGGTGGCTCTGGGCCGCGAGGGCACAGATACACTCTCACTCTACCTGGTGAGCGTTCAAGCGAGTGCACAATTGTGCTGTTTTGTTGTAGTCGTGGTCCACATGTAAAGCTGTCGAGTCGGATTTTTAGCTGCTCTTGTCATCTTCAGACTCCCGCAGTGACAATGTTTGAGTCCCTCTCTATGGAGCAGCAGCTTTACGGCTGTGGCGGAATGGTCCTTCTTTCCTTCCTCCTACTCATCATCGCACGCTTCTCCTTCAGGTAGGAGAATAATATCCCCGATCCATCACGGTATTCAGTCTGATGATGCTGAATCTGCTGCTGTTACTGTAAAGTCACCATTTATTTATTGTAATATTTTTTTTTTTTATTTCATGTAAAAAAAAACAGAAATGAAGAAAACTTGGTCTTAATTTACCCCCTGTAGTATAGTTTTGTACATGTACTATATATTTTTTGCCTATAGTATTTTAGCGGTGACACTTTTTGTCCCCCTTTGTGGAATCAAGAAGATAATCTTTTAAGAAGTGGCATGCGATTTGGACTCTCGCTGGATTTGCAGCACTGCCCTTGACAAAGGATAAAAATCAACTTTCACTTTTTTTTTTTTTTTTTTTTTTTTTCAGCTTGTATGTTAATAACACATGTCATCAAATTCCCTTTTAATCCTTTGCAGGACTCAACCAACTCTGTCAGGCAAACAGAAAAGGCAACTGCAGGAGAAGCTGGAGTACGTTCAGGAGGTGGTCAAGACCAAAAAGGTAGTGTGTGTGTGTGTAACTCTGAAATGATACTGGCAATAGAAAGGCACTATAGGAGTGTTTAACTGTGTTTTCTTTCCCTCTAGAAAAAGCTGTATGAAGAATACCTTCGCCAGAGTGTCAGCGATCAGGACATGGACTTGTAAAAGACAGATCTACACAATGATTCAGCATCCCCGCACCGACGACACTGGACCGAATGAAATAAAAGTTTTGCCAAGGTTTCACACCAGACATCATGTCAATCTTACCACTTAATGTTGTTGATGTCAAATTATAAGCACATGGTACACACGTAGAAACCCATCCAAGATCTGGTGCTTTGGATACTGTAAAGTCCGTTTTACTTAACCACGTAACCACACTACCTGCAGATTGTTTTTGTTACTGATAAACCTTTGTTACTGATCACATATTTGTTGTGAGCATTTATATACATGCATCTTGTGCCTCTGCTTCCAGTCAAAGGAATTCAGGCTTCTACCACTTTAAAGATATTTACAAACTATTTATAATATTCCTTTATCTGAGACATTTTATTTTGGTTAAATGGCATATAGCACTAGTATAAATGAGTTGCTTTGTATAAGAACTTTCACCAGCATTTTATACAGGACTTTGACCAATTGGTGTCATGAATTTACTCTTAGTATTAATCCACTTCACATCATGAATGTCTGTTAGCTAATATGTAGCATATTCAGTTAGCTGCACAACTGTTATTGAAGTAAATGTCCAGCAATCAAACATTTTACCGTTTGACTAGTGACAAAATAATTTTTTTGTATTTTCCTGTTCTACATTGTGACCATGTTTTTAATTACAAAGGACTTAATAAATAAATATATTAAAAAAAACATTGTTCAATATAGGTGGTGATGAGGCTCTTTCTTCAGTTTGAGTTCAGAGGTTGAGATTTTTGGAACAAGAAATTGAACAAATTTTGTGCATTTGGTCATTTCTTTTTACTACTAAACTCCTTGACTCTTTGGGTTGGATTAACAGTTCTCAGGCACAGGCCTGAAGATCTTTAATACAGTCTCTAAAGCAAATATCTGCTTCTGGTGGACTGGTGTCTTGATGAAAGGAAGAGTGCCACATTTTAGAATATACTTTTTTATCTTGATTTGCATCAGTTGGAGGTCAAGATATACTGTACGCATAACATGTAAAGAGTTCATACTGTACGTGCACATGTATGGCCATTTTTCTTCTCTGCTTCAGTTTTTTTTTCTTGCCACACACTGACTGCAGATGGATAAAGCAGAGGCAGGATGCATCCCGCCCTAGATATCAGATTTCTAGATGAAGCAATGAAAATCGAAGAGTGGCTAGATAGTCAAGTCTGATCAATTCTATGAATAGACCCACAGCATGCAGATGTGTGGATTATGCAGTAACCACAGTTTGATAACTATTTCATAACATTTATCTCAGATCTTGTGTAGTTCTTTCATTGGAAAGCATACGCAGGAAACTATAAACCGTGTGTAGTCATGCCTTTGTCAAGTAAAGGAAGCAGGTGCAAAAAGACTGCTGCCAATAAAATACGGTTTCCCAGTTTCAAGGTTAATATTGAGCTGGCCTGTATAAAAGCTGTCACCTTTTTCAGCCCTTCTGAGTTTGCAGGTATGAACAGAGGACTTCACATCATATCAGTTTGCAGTGTGAAAATTGACCTATAGGCCAAAGCTGAACACGCAACAGGCTCCTCCTGCACAGACATTCTCCAAAAAGGAAGCTGTGTAGAGACAATTCTATACTGTTAAAAATTGTATCAAGCATAAACTCTTACAAGATAATCCATGACTGACTGACCTGCTCACTTGCAAAATCTCAAGATGTTAAAGGGTTAGTAGGTGCTTTGTAAATATTTTTGTTGCCATACTCTTTGGTAAAAAACTTTTTTGAAGCCAAACTGAATGTATGTGCTTAATGACTGAGGACCTCTACTGACCAACTACCATCAGCAAAATGAGCATTGTGTTTCTGTGATTTGGTGGTTATAACTTAAATTTTAACAAAGGGATAACTGAAATACTAATGGTGCAACAACACAGGGTGAAAAGAGGAGCTGCAGCAATGTGCAGTACAACAAAAAGATAGTGTTTTTTGAAACTTAAACCATGTAAACCTATTCTGGTACAACCTCAAAATACAATTATGAACTTGAAAATAAGAATAATATGTCTGCTTTAACACCTGGCTTGACTCCTATACCTGCAAAGAGTTGATTAAGGAGGCAACTTATATTAAGTTGGATAAAATATTTTCCCCTGCATTACAATTTCAAGATTTTATAGAGAGATGGGGTCATGTAGATTAACATCATGTGTATATAATACTCAGTGTAATGCTGTGCAATTAATATTGTTGTTGTCACACCAAAATGGTTTGGAAATATAAACCCTGTCATTATAATTGAAAACAGCAGTGTTATTGTTGGAGTTGTAATGCAATATCATATAAATGTCAAAACACAGCACATTGACCTCAGGATAATTGATAACTGTCATAGTTTCTGTGAAAATGTTTGAGTATTTAGGTGAGTATTTATTGTTGGAATTGTTGGGGCTTTGTAAATTATAGAGTGTGGTCTAGACCTACTCTATCTGTAAAGTGTCTCGAGATAACTCTTGTTATGATTTGATACTATAAATAAAATTGAATTGAATTGAATTGATAGTATGAGGTTATGTAGTGTTGAAATTTAAAAATAAATTAAAAAAAAAAAAAATCCTAGAAGACTTTAGTTCTTAAAGACAAGAGTACTGAAAAGTCAATTCCAGTGACTCAATCAGAATCATTCTTCTTCAGCCTGAACACGTACTGTTCATTTGTGCTTGTTGAATTAACTGTGTTTGAGTACTCTCTAATTGTCTATTGTTAGAAATCGTTGGAAATTTTTCATTGTCACTTTGACAACAACCTACAACCTGACAACAACATACCAATGGAGTTCGTTGAAGGAAGCAGAGGCATCTACAGACCCATCAGGGTGTTGTTCGACATGCCCATATACAAGCGCACTTTGCAGCTCTGCTGGCATGTGAATTCTTACAAGACCAATATTGCATTGGTGATTGAACTTTTGAGGCTTCAGCGGGAAAGTAGGATCCCATCTAAGGTGACTGTTGAAGATATGACAGACCTGCTGGTAGAGCAAAGCAAAGCTACAGTGAGAGTGCAGCTCTGGGAGTTTGAATTGGAGGACTTTGATGAGGAAGATGCCAAGCCTCTTCTCATTCTGGTTTGGGAGGTAATCAACAGCATGAAAATGAGAGACATTGAGTTTGAAGCCAGAAGGCTACTCCAGTCGCCAGAAGACATCCCTCCTTGTTTTCAACATCCAAAGCTTGTTAATTTGGCTCAGGAGTACTGACACAGCAGCTGCAGTCGGCCCCCAGCTCCAAACTGCTTGGCCCAAGAGAGATGTGGTGATGGAGGCGCTTCCAAAAGTCTTGCAGGGCTTCTGGTTACCTCCTCCAAGCACCTTCCTCAACATGCCCTCCCAGCAGCTCAGTGAAATGGCTGTTGGTGTCACAAAGTTTGTTTTGGACCGGGTCTCCACTGCTTTGTCCACTGTGCACCATCGGGTCAACTTCTCCTGGTCCGTCCGAGACAGCATGGTCCTGTCTATCCAGGAAACGGTTAGGCAGATGTACCCTCAAGACGTCCTGAGGAGAGGGCGTAACTGCTTTGCAGCAGAGATGCTGAACACTATTGTTGATGCTGCAGTGAAAGAGGTCCTTGTGCTGTTCCAGCCTCAGACTGATACTCATGGACCTGCAAATTCAAGCACCAAAAATGATTGCACCCAGCACACCCAGGTGGGAGATTTGAATGACACACGTCGCAAGTATGTCTCATTTTTCTGTGATAAATCTGTTGCTCTAAATCATGTTCTAAAGCAATTTTGACAGTTAAAAAAAACAGTATGTCGCGGTTATAAGAACTAATATTTATAATCTGATTGAATCCAAACAGAACAATTCAAGACTGTCAGTAAAAACTGTAACTCCATCCATAGACTGTATTTATTATGACAAGAGACAGAAATAAGTAGGAGGATGACTAGGAAAGGAAGTAGGGAGAGTCAGTCTGCTGAATCCAATCCGGTTTAGTTTCTGGCCTCCCATCCTCTCTGCCCTTCCTCTCATCCTGACATAAAATAGTCATCAGGTGTAGTGGTATGAATACAGTCTTCATGAATACAGTATCTGGAACCCTGTGTATGCATGCGTCAGCATTCTGAAGTGTGTGGTTCTGTCAGGACTATCGTGTCCTATCTGCAAACACTAACTTACTTCAATGAATAAATAATGTTATATAGTGTCATTTCTGTGATGGACAGCCAAGAATGGGGTCCAGTGACCTCCAGACAGTGGACATGACTAGCTAGCTAGGGTGTGGCAGTTACAGAAAGCAAACGTGTGGCCAATTTTCTTGGTATTTATTCAACATAAAAAAAAAAAAAAATTAAACTAAAAGTCAAACGCAAACAGGGAAAGGCATTTGAACAGGAAGGATGTTTACGTAATTTCCGTAGGCTTAGACCGGGGGAAAGTTGTTTCCTGAAGTTGACACTGCGTCGATAATTTTCACAGCAAAGCTCGGGTGCTTGTACAAAATGATTCCGACAGGTTGGTCGGACTTTTGATCGACGTCAGGTGAACTCGGTCTGACGAAAAGATGAGCTCCAAGACTGAAGACACAGGTAACGTTAGCTAATACAAACAGCAACATTACACTTTAATCTGCTTTACTTCTAACGAGATTGGTTGTGAGGTGATACTGACCTCTTTACAGTTTGAATTTAAGTAAACATTGACGTTATAGTTGCCCGTCTTCACTCCCATTGAAACCTGTTGATTGTGAAGCAGCTCTGGTCAGTTAATCGATACACGGCCTATTAGCATCGCCGCTAACCATAGAAATGTACGGGTGCTGCTAATAGCTAGCTAGCTAAAGTCAACACTTTAGCCTAACTTACTTGTGTCCAGACTGGGTCCTGCTTTTCGAGACAATCCTGTTGCGGTAGCAGTGTAACGTTAACGTTAGCAACTTTAGGTCCCTTGCCTTGCTACATGTTTACCAAAGCAACAAGTGTTGCTGTAAAGTTGTCCAACATAAGATGATTTGACCCTCAGCTCTGCTTCAGCAACAATATTCAAAGAAAGATAAATATGTACTTCTTACAATGCTTAATGCTTATTTAAGTATTTGGTCTTCATCAAATATGTACGCCTGGTTTGTGGCAAACAGAGGGTTTAACACTTTTTTTCTACATATTTGGATTTAGAACAATCAGAAGAAAAGACATAGTATATATATATATATATATATATATATATATATATATATATATATATATAAATATTTGTAATTATAACAGTCCATGGGACTTTGCCTTTACTTTATTTAGCAATTTACTCATTTGAATCATGGTTCATTCTCCTTATTGATCTCCCAGTGTACTAAACAATGTAATCAATTGGTCATATGTTCCCTGGCTTACACTCAAAACAATGAAGGATGTTGTCAGGTGGGGTCATTCAGGATCATTGAAAATACACATACTAACACACACTATTACAGGACTGGATGAACTATATATTTAAAGGATGTGTATGCATCTTTTAGACAGCTCTGTCAATCTACTGTGTACACACCTAACAAGGATGACATAACATGCTTTACAAAACTAAAGTACGCAAAGAATTTAGAGTTGCGCCTTGCAAAGCTGTCTTCTTATTTAAAAGTAAGGAATTTACAGGTTCTGTCTGGTTGCTAGTAATGCAGATTCCTTTTGGTTGTGTTTACCATATTTGCGTGATTCCATCTCTACTGATGCAAGCACTCTCAAAACAACGTAATGAAGGCAAAACGCAGCAACCTGTTAATCATTTTCAGTGGCGAGCCTGCAGGCCCAGCTAGCCGAGTGCCGAGCTCAGGCCGAACACTGGCAGGGCGTGGCGACGATCTGTGAGCTGAGCAAACAGGAGGAACTGACAGAGCTGCAAAAACAATGTGATCAAGAGATCCAGTCCCTGCAGGAGGCTCTCAGAGGTCAGTGTGCGTTTGGCTGGGCCTTCGTGTGTACATGTGTGTAATAAGCAGGGCGTGTTTGGGACAGTCCTTGTGTGCACATGGTCTAATGAAGTATTTTTTGTGTGCTACTTTTGTAAGGAGAAATAAATCAGAGCCTAAATAATTTGGATCTCCATTGGATATGTTTTCATGATTCATGATAAAAACCTGTACTGGTACTATTTTTTTTTAAGGGAACTAAACAGCTCAATGTTTTTTGGTTTTCATTTTTGCTTCCTGATTGTGTTTCTAATTGAGGCCAAATGACAAAAAAAAATATGAATTACCATGTTGTATTACTCAATCATTTAATACAAAGCTCAGAATGAGCCGACTAAAATGTTGGCATGTATTCAAGGTATTCAATAACCTAAAAGGTCAGGGACAGGGAAAGTTACTGTACATCTAGGGTAAGTTATGCTCCTTTTTAAAACAATAAAAGTTCAACTTTAAAGTCTTGCCAATAAAACTGAATGTAATCTCAAATGCAGCTACACCTTTTTAAAGTATTATGAGCTGTATTTGGGAACTATTGAGGCAAACGGGATATCGTTCATCAGACTGGAGGATTAAATAATTATTTTATGATTCTGTTATGTTTACAGAGACAGCAGCGCAGTATGAGGCCAGGATATCTGTTCTTCAGTCTCAGCCTGTGGAGTGGAGAAGAGCCAGTGGACACAACATGGTCTGTGTTTAATTTTGGAAATATTGTTCCCAAATGTTCTGGACTTATATTAATCCCAGCATTTGTTTTTCTCTACCCGTTAGATCAGTGGAAGGAAAGGCAGGATGGATGCAGAAGTCGCCAGCAGCGAACCCCCAACACCGATGACCAACAGCCTGACCGAGGCCGAAGCCACGGGGTCAGCGGACAGGAGGCACAACCAATCAGCAGAGCTCGAGGCGTCGGTGGCGGAGGGAGAAGGGACGCCGCCTACAACAGAAGCGTATTTTTCACTACGGCACTGCGACTCGGCCTCGTTGTCCTCCTTCTCCTTAGACACGCCCTCTCTACCCAGAAAACTCCACGCTCAGGATGACACCGACTCTCTGGTGTCCACAGGAACTTTAGTGCCTGAAGCCATCTACCTGCCACCGGCCGGACACCGGCTGGTCACGCACGGCGACTGGGATGCACTCAATTCTCAGGTACCAATTTAAAACTATGATATCAGAGGTCAGGTTTTTTCACTTTTTAGAAAAGAAGAACATTCGGGCTGTTGTATAGCAATATAAAAAAAAACAAAGTATCCTTACAATCTGTGCAATTTTAATTAATTGCGCCAAGTTTTGAATCTGACCCAAAATCTTCCCCGTAGACAAATGACTTTGCGGTGTAACGAATGTGTGGTGTTTTGGGCAGGTGTCAGAGCTGCGAGGGGAGGTGAGTCGGCTGCAGGCTGAGAAGGAGGAGCTGGAGAGAGAACTGGACACACAGACCAACCACACGCACAAACAGGTGAGCAGCACTGCTCAGAGTGGCTGTACAGCAGTGAGAGTATAGAGAGTGAGCCGGTCGCACACTGGATATGATGTGTGCAGTCTTAAACCCGTGTGTGTGTGTGTGTGTGTGTGTGTGTGTGTGTGTGTGTGTGTGTGTGTGTGTGTGTGTGTGTGTGTGTGTGTGTGTGTGTGTGTGTGTGTGTGTGTGTGTGTGTGTGTGTGTGTGTGTGTGTGTGTGTGTGTGTGTGTGTGTGTGTGTTCAGGTATCAATGCTCCAGTGTCAGGTCCACACTTCAGAGGCCCTCCTGCAGGATTTGCAGAAATCTTTTAGCCAATCACAGAATGCTGTCCAGAGTCGGCTGGTGAGTGATATGTCGATCCTACAGTGTGTGTGTGACTGTGTCAAAGACGGTCATTTCCCTTAATGGAAGAATTCAACATTTAGGGAAATACACTTGACCTGACTATATCTAAAACCAGTACCACATACATGTCTGTACAGTAATTGTGAAGCCACAGCTAGTTAGCTTGGTTTAGCATAAAGAGTGGAAAAAGGGGGAAACGGCTAGCCTAGCTTCTGTCCAAAGGTAACAAAATCGACCTACCAGCCATAAAAAAAAAAAGGAAGTTTACAAACGAGAAGTTATGGTTTTAGAGAGGTTTTGATTTTACATTTCTGTTAGGATTAGGACAGAAAAAAAGAGATGCAACTTGTATTTAAACCTTTTCCGGTTTAAGCTAAGCTAACCAGCAGCTGGCTCCAGCTACATATTTACCATACAGACTTAAGAGTGGTGTTGATCTTTTTAACCTTAACTCTGCAATAAAGAGAATAAGCGCATTTCCAAAAAAACCTTGAACTTTCAAATTTCTTTTATGATTAGTTTTATTTTAACTGTTAACCCTAACCCAAGAACAGAAAAGAATGTGTGGCTCTTAAATGGCATTTTTGCCATTAATGTGTAACCCAAGTGCATTGCATATGAACAAGTTCTTCACTTAGGCGTATGTGTTTTAAAATCAGCAATTTGTGTGTCCAGGCAGAGTTATCCTTTTCCCAGAGGAAGGTGTGCAATGAGCTGTCCAGACTGAAAGGAGAGGAGGTTGATGATGAGGGACCAGAGTCCAGCTCTTCATTTCCAGCAACACTGCAGGTACGATTACTGTTCAAGGTTTTACAGTATCTGCTGCAGCAAAGAAAACTAACTTAAAAATAATGTATTTGACATTATTCATATGTAATGAGAATGACATTTGTAGTTTTGCATAGCATTTATAAAGGGACTTCCCTTTAGTTAGTTGCTGCTTTTCTTCGTTTCGGATCGTTGTTGGGTAGTTATTGGGATGACCTTAAATAGTTAAAACAGCTCACATATTTACTTAATTTACCATAAGAATGTGTTTTTGTCAACTTTTAAGTGTGGAGGTTCAATTGTATAACCAAGTTGTCAGTGCCCTGGCTGGCTCTGGAAGTAGTTGGTTGTTGGTAGTTTCAAATCTTTAAATTCCATAATTTGACTTGCAGTACGGGTGAACACATCAAGCAGTTGGTGCATGTGTATGTATATGCTTGTGTTGTCAGTGTGTGTCTGTGTGTTGACTGTTGACCCCTAACCTACAGGGGGCACACTGTGAGGAGCGTCTTCGCATTGAGATTGTCAACCTGAGGGAGCAGCTGGACACCCGGACGGAGGAGAACGGTCTGTGGATTATATTATTAATACTTGGGGGAAGTTTGCAACACTGACTGTCTTGGCACTGAACCATATTTTATTCTTCCTTTCTCCCTTTCTTCCTGCCTGCTCTCAACTACTGTCATCAGAGGTTTTAGAAGGTGAGTGAACAATAGAGGATGGATACCCTAACCGAGCCCGTCGGGATCCGTCGGTACCCGACGGGCCGGGCCGGGTTTGGACAGATATTTAGAAATGATGTTCGGGTCGGGCTCGGTCACATCAGCGCGATAAGTCATTGAACATTTTAAATTTAAAACAGCTTATTATGTAGGTGCACGCCTGTGTTAACGTGCACTTGTTGCCCCGTGTGCGCTGATGCGCTCATCTGTTGACATTTCCGAACGCCTTCCTACAGTTGCTTAATAAAAGCTTTCCACACAAACAAATGTACATGTGTCATTAGTATGAGGAAAAAAACGAGATTTTAACTGTGTCGGGCTCAGGTCAGGCTCGGACATAAATATCTTAATGCCCGTCGGACGCGGGCCGGGCTCGGACAGAAAAATGCGGCCGATCCGCACTCTAGTGAACAACTCATGCTTTATTATTAGTCTGGTAAGCCAATGATTTGGTCTTGTGATTGGTGTAGAGTTACATTTCATTCAGATTAATTTCACCTTTAACCTTGGTGAGTACAGTGTTATCATAACCATTAGACCCTTTGCAAACACGTGACCACGCCGTGACGGATGGCAGAATCACCGAACACAAGCTAAGCAGTGTAGTAGACGAGCGGAAAGTTTCATTAGTTTCAATCCGTTTAAAAAAAAAAAAAAAAAAAAAAAATACTTAATAAGCTGTAATAATAATATCTTCTTCTTTATGGCTTCTTCTACTGAACAATGCGTTATCGGTCGAGGTAGGGCATCTGGTAGTGAAATGTAAATATGAAGAAAACGGACACGGTTTTACAGGGAAAACGCAATACAGTCGCTGCTTCCTAAAACTGGAGGAAAGTTGGCAAAAAAAATAGCAGTAATAATAATATGCGTAAATCACAAGGCTAATCAGTATCACTTCCTCATCAGTCAGCCACAAGATCTGACCGTAAATACACTTGTGCTTTCCATAAACTGTTCTTGCTTCAGCCCATTATTTCAGTTGCAACCCTGGCAGTTGAAGCGATCGCGAGAGCCAATAAAATATATAAAAACTTAATTCAAACCGATGTGCGCATTGGCGACACATAGCCAATATGTAATTCCACCTTCGTGATACAGAAAACCCTGGGTTGAACCTGAAGTTACCTCGTTAACGCCAAATCTTGATTCGCAGTACAGGCCTCAGCTGACTTTGGGTAGAAATAACACAATTTATCTTGGAAGCTAACGTTAGCTAGCAATCACCTGTTGAGCTCCACGCAACGTCTGCAGCCGGCAGCAAAGACAGACTCCCAAAAGAGCCACATAAAGTGAAACTGAAGGGAAGTTGGGCACCATTCAAATACGAAGACAAATGGAGTCAGTGTTGGTCTGTTGTTGTTATCACTTTAAGATAATTAAACTTAACTAACCTAACTAAATAGAAGCGGTTTAGGCAGGCTAACGCGCTAGCATTACGTGGCTAAAAGTTAGCTAGCTCTACGTTAAGAGTGATTTAATATGGGCCAGTTTGTGATACATTAAATATCGAAGGAACCTTAGAAGTGTGTTCCCCTTGTTAACACAATGACTCAAACCGGACATAACAAAGCCTACAGAAGCCCACCGCACAACACGAAATAACCATTTTATGATATGAGCGAACACGTACGTACGCGTTTGACTTGCCGTCCGTCCACAGCGTAGCTCTTCTGCCGTCCGTCATGGCGTTCATAATTCGCGCGAGTAGAGCGTGATGTCACGTGCAAAGGGTCTATAGAAAGGATGGTCAAACTAAGAAAAGGAGAGCCAACGTGTAATAAACCGATTTTATAATCAGCCTTTTTTGTGTGCGCAGTGCAGTTCTCCAGTCTGAAGACCGAGACGGAGAGGATCCAGGCTCAGAAGGACCAGTTGCAGGCTGAACTGCTGGCCTGTTGCACCGAACTGGAAGCCCTGCGGGTGGCACTGTCTCATGTGCAGAGCACCAACCAGACCCTCAGTAGTGATAAAGTAAATCCAACCTGCTCTTAGCACTAAAGTTATTGTTACTGCCGATGCTTGCAAAGTTAACTGCTGCTTCTGTGGAGTCTGTAGTGCTGTTTATTTGTACTGGTGATGAATCATGTCTGTAGCGCGTTGCTCTCATTCTCAGAAATGCTAATACTGTTAATTTAAAAAATGTTATTAAGCATTATTAATCATATTTCCCATTTCAAACACTTTCTTGTGGCCTTCCTCAGCGGATTGCAACTTAATAACTCCATTATTGGCCTCATTTAAAGGAACTGAATTAAGAATGTACACCTCATATTTTACTTCCTTGATAAGCAAAAGTGAATGTAACTTTGGTTAATGATACCGCTAGGAGTTGCCAAAGTAATACATTTTCAAATCCGACACTTAAATTGACTTTTTTCTGTGTGACTGTCAGGCGGCCCTGCATCAAAAGTGTCTGGAGCTGCGTAGCCAAGTCATCAGTCTGCGCTCCCAGGTCGACACCAGCCAGACTGTCCAGAGAGACTTTGTCCAGCTCTCCCAGTCGCTGCAGGTAAGAAGCAATGGACAGTTATAGCACTTAACTTGATTGGAGCAGCGATGGTTTAAAAAAAAAAAATCCAGAGTGAAAGAAATTGGTAAAACGTTTTCTTGCGCTTGCAGAAAACTGGAACAAATCAGTTCAATTTATATCAATGACAGTGACCCCTCTGTCCCCCTTCAGGTGAAGCTGGAGGTAATACGGCAGGCTGAGAGTCTTGAACAGGTCAGGGAAATCCTGGAGGAGGGAGTCAGCGAAGCTAGTGCCTCGCCTGCAGACGCCTCGTGAGTTTTAGAGAGTCCCATTGGAACCAAAGAACCCTGGCCAAGATAAAAAGACCTCAACAGTGACCAATAAGGACCAACTAACCATCACCACACCAAATACTGTCGTGACCACTGGGATTATCACAGCTGGTGCTGCTAGCACTTCTAACTTTTGGTGGATATTCCTATAGAGACATCATTTTGGGGTTTGGATCAGAGGTGATGGTTCGGTGTCAATGACTGAAACAGCTGCTTAGCGACCAAAGTGATTTTTGATGAACCAATAATGCTTTGGGGATACTGTAAAAAGGAAAAAAAAGTTCACATTCCCTTTTTCTTACATCTAGTTTATTGCTGTACTAATATACATGTAAATGTGTTCTGTTAAAACTGACATGACTCCAGCAAAACACTCAACAATCCAACAAACACTTGATTTTGCACTGTATCAGGAATTGATATGCAAACTATGCAATAATTTCTTTTAGATCTTCAACAGCTCACAGTGCAAAAATGAATAATAGTGATACAAAGTAGAAACCCCTAAATTAACTGCATTAGAGATTTGATTTGTATTACACGTTAATTTAGCTTAGCATTGTTAACTATTCATGTTCTTAACACAACCATACCAGCTTTTAGACTTCAAGCTAATCAATGACTGTGGATTAGGACAGAAGCTAACAGTCTTTTCTTCAACCTGTTAAGTTCATAATCATATACTTTTTTGAAGTTGCTCAACCCTGGACCCCGAACTCCATGCAGAGTCTCTTAATATGGAAAAGGGGTCAGATTTATAAGACTGATATGCATAATAATATATTTCTTTAAACTATATCATTTAATAAAATAGGATTTATTATACTGTATAATTTGATCATTTTACATTTATTTGGAAAAACATACATGATCTTGAAATTTTAATACCGTCGTTGCAAATTCGACTTTAACCTGAAATATGGAGTCACAGGCCATGGAAGGTCGAAAACCCCTAAATAATGTAAAGGGTTAACTTTATACAGATGATAGAAAATGTAGTCTTAAAGTATTAGTATAAAATTATACATTGATATTTATTGTTACTTAAAGCAACACTATGTAACTTTTAGCGTGAGCTGTAGTTCCAATGAGACAACCTGTAGGGGGACCGAAGCAGGAGAAGTTGCATAGTGTTGCCATTTGTAGTCACTTGTGCAACAACTGTCAGAATTCAAACTACATTCATAAATTTGTTTGTTTTTATGTTAAAGTGGAATTTCAGTGTTTTTCAACCTGGACCCTATTTTCCCATGGATTTCTGTCTTAAGTGACTAATGTGAACAATGTATGTCCACTAAAAGTGCATGTTTTTGCCACTGACTCACAAGCTCAGATTGTTACTGTAAGTGTCTGACTACATCACGGAGAGATGGAGAAGTTGCCGTTATCCTGCCATGCTTTCTTGTATGAGTATTGATGCTAGGTCAGGGCACTAACTTTAGCTAATAGCATTAGCTCTCCTCCCCTGTGTGCAGCTCTCCACTCTCGGAACTCTTTTCTTAAGCAAAAGGTGCTTTGGTATAAAATTATTCTCCTCTTTGGCTGGCCATAGTCATCCTCAGGTAAAATGGCCACTGCAGACCCGATGGACCTTAGGTTTTAAGTTACACCAGGTTTACTTATTGTTAAAGGTCCCATGGCATGAAAATTTCACTTTTATGAGGTTTTTTTAACATTAATATGAGTTCCCCCAGCCTGCCTATGGTCCCCCAGCAGCTAGAAATGGCGATAGGTGTAAACCGAGCCCTGGGTATCCTGCTCTGCCTTTGAGAAAATGAAAGCTCAGATGGACCGATCTGGAATCTTCTCGTTATGAGGTCATAAGGACCAAGGTTACCTCCCCTTTCTCTGTTTTGCCCGCCCAGAGAATTTGGCCAACCCATGAGAGAGAGACATGGCTTGCAAACAAGCAAAGTGGCAGTTGGTCAAGGCCACACCACCCCCTCCCTCAATAGCATTTAAACCTATGGACACAGAAATGGCACATACTAAGGAAAGCTCATTGTGGGACTGGCTCTAGCTGCTGTTATTCTGCACCAAGGCTGAATTTAGGACCCTTAATGACCACATTATTATTCCTGTTGTGCTTTGTTGCATAACAGAACTGTCAGGAAACAGCATTTTATACAAAAAAACTAAACTGGAAATGACACATTTTCTTTAATACATATCTTTATTCTTTAAGAATAGAATAAACAATAGTTTTTAATAACTCACCTATATATTAACTTCAGTACGTACACAGAAAAAAATATTTTGCAGCTTTCCTCTGGTGTATTTTCAGTTGGCTTATGTGTTTTCTTTTGTATTCATGCCACTAGATGTTTTGATCACATCGGGTGACTGTTGGCAGGCTCTCTTTCAGTGGGAGCTCAGCCTTTTCTCTCCATCCTCTGTGTCTCAGCTTTCTCTCTCTGCTTCAACCGCTCTCTGTTGCTCTCTGCCTCTAGACTTTCCCTGCAGAGGAAAACGCAAGCAAGTCAGTTGTGAGGTAATGGCAGTGTGCTGCTGAGGTTGAGTTGTTGCCTAGATGAGGAGACTACTACCGCCATAGATATAAAACCGCTCTTATGAGGCTACAGCCAGCATCTGGCTAGCTTAGCACAGCACAACCAAACAGCTAGCCTGTCTCTGTCAAAGGTAACACAATCTGTCTTCCAGGACCTATAAACTCACTAATTAACAGCGTTTGTTTAATTTGTACATAAATGTGAAAGTGAAATTTTTTTTTTTAAGGGGGATTATGTGTGGGACAATTTTTTTGGTTGGGATCAGTAACTTCCTGAAGGCTCTGCTGGTCCTAAGGGACAATAAATAATATGATGCAACACCTGTAAAACAGCAAATTCTCATTTTTACATCTTGTTTCTTTTGTACAAATGAATACATACATTAACCCATTCATCCACCTGTGTCCAGCATGGATGTATTCTCTAGGCTACTGTAGCATATTTCCCCAAATCATATCTTCATATTTTAAGTTTTAGTCTATTCTAGAGCCTATCACCAGTGCCACATATTGGGAAAAACATTGCAAATGAGCTAAAATACAGTATAATATAATAAATAATATAAATTCCAGTTTAACTCACTAGAAAGATTCCGCACCTTGTGCCAGTATCAAGGTTTGTTAGAGAAATAGTCCAACATTATCCAGCAACATTTTGACCTTTATAGCAAAATGCACAGTGTTAGTTTGATCATATCAAATACAGTCAAATTGTGCCGATGTTACTATTTCTACTTCAGAGGATCTACAACCTGAACCTACTGGAAGAAATAAGCTAAAGTAACATTTTTAAGCTTCCATCAGTAAACACAAACTGCAAAAAATACCATGTATGATGCTGAGACCAATTATTAGATTTCTACTGGCAGTTCATGGCAGATCTATGCACAGCCAGCCGAGCTGATCCCAGCTACACTCAGGATCCAAATACATTAGTCCAGAAAGATTGGCAAGGCAAGAGACAAGCTCAACAGAACAAATGTGCACAATGCAGAGCGCTTAAACCTTTAGCGTGAGTCACGGGAATACCTTGGTTTGTTACAAGGGTATGGAGGAGGGGGAAACAGGTTTAGACTGGATTGTCAGAGAAGGAATGGTGAAAAAGAGCATCCAAGGAGAGGAAAGTTAGATAAATGTCATCAGAGAACAGAGGACAGAGGGTGGGAGATCATTAAAACTGCCAGGAATAAGAAAAAAGGGAGGAGACGTTAAAATAACAATTTCAATAAATTAAAAGACGTTTCATTGGGAGGCAAATTATTCCATAACATTCCATTAATCAATCATATATTCCTTATAAATTAAGTTTGAGGAGGATGAGGAAGTTGCGTGTTCTTAAAATCTATACACATGTATGTTTTAAGTGTGTTGAGGCTGCACACACATTCAAAAATCATTTGACCAGCATCTGTCATTTCCAAATCCCCTTCTAAAGGTGTATACATGGTGCGCAGATTGCACCCTGGATCATAAACCTCACCTGTAAATATACGATGACATGTTTTTTTGTTTTTGTTTTTTACGGTGTATGTAATTAATACAGACTGGCTAGGCAACATCTGTTCCAGAAATGTGAATTTACTTTTTTTTTATTACACTCTAAACCTCATACAGATAAAGAATGAAGGAAACATGTTTAGCTTACCCTCCGGATATGTGCGAGCCACAAACTTGAGAAGCTCATCAATGAGGATGACTGGGAAGGAGAGCTTCAGGACCATCATCCACTGCTCTAAGTTCAAGTGAGTGAGCTTGAAGATCATCTGTGGACGAGTGCAACATCGTGTTAAAGCTGCCAAACTAGATGCACAACTTCCATTAAGAAACTTGCTAGATATTATTATTATTATTAGAGGGAGATGGTTTGTTGCAGGAGGCCAGACTCACGGGCAGGGGGTCGACGTAGATGATCATGAAGTGAAGGGACATGGAGAGGGTCATGGCGCCCACCAGCCAGAGGTTGCTCCAGGGGGGCATGCGCACCAGGGACTGGTTCTCAGACAAGCTGGGGTGGGGTGTGGGGGGAGGAGAAAGGTGGGGTTGGATGGGAAGGCAGAGGGGTACGTTAATGCAGACTGAAAATGTGTGGGGGCATATAAAAGATTGTCTATGTGTTGATGTGAATGTAGGAAAATAAATGCATGTAATGATCAAGCATGTGAGCTCTGGCACATTTATATGGTGAATATTGAAGGAAGGTGCCTTCAATGTGTTGTGTTTTGGGTTCCTATCATAATCATAGTTGCAATATCATACTCCTGATATTTTACATGCATGCATATGATCCTGGTAGCCTTTGTTTTATAGATCTGAGAAAAGTTTTAAAAGTACTCATTCAATACAGATGGCCCCATAAGTGTAATGATAATACATGTCATATCATGGATTGCTATTACTTCTGCGTTAAGGTGAAAGAAGCATTTTACTGTTGTTCGATGGGGAGCTAATTTCAACTTCATTATACTCCATTATAAGTGAAAATACAGGAATATAAAATTGGTAGAATATCATATATTGTTCATTAACAGCTGGAGGTATGAGTTCATGGTGTAGCCAGACCTGTTCAGAGCGTTGCACATCTCGATGGTGACCAGCACAGACAGAGCCATGGTCATTGGGGGAGAAGCCTCAAACACCTCGCAGTGAATGCCAGCAAAGTCCTCATTGTCGTCGTGGCACTGCATGAAGTGTGACTGGCAGGGAAGATAGAGACATCAAATCTTACTAAAGTCTGGCATGGTCTCTTGAGAAGCTGAGGTGAAGTGTATTTGTCAAGACTGTCTTGTAGTTTTAGATCAGAATCAGCAAAGTATTTACTGCCAATTAAGTAACACTTGTCCTGGTGGATGGTGCATACATAATCACAAACTTTTTACACACCGTTTTAACAATAAGAAAAGAAGGCTTTATGGTTTAGTGCAGGATGGGCAAAGAATGTTGAGGAATGTGCAAAAAAACGTCAGGAGATATAGTTCCGTGCAATGTACAGGTAAATAGTCCACAGATGGAGTCTGTGAGGATCCCGGACCTTGTTAGTGAGGTCGACTGCAGTCGGGATGATGAACAGTTCCTGCAGCTGAATGGAGTCCACTGTGTGATAGGGCACCACAGATGCATTGTTCGTAGGGAAACTACACAAACGATAGTGTTAAATACTAACCAGCTGGTAGAAGGAAACCGATGGGCCTTCATCACAGTACAGGAACCACCAGGCAGCTGCTGCGACAGTTGCAGCACCAACATAACCTGGAGGAGATATTACTGGTAAGTGTGGAGGCCTTTTAATCCAAAGACAGAAACTATTTTCCCAGAAGTTCGAATCCAAAATTGTGAATCAACATGTGGATGGTACTCGTGTAATGGCCGCCGGAGAGTTTCTGATGATGTCGTTAAAGAAATCAATCGTGATCTCACTTAGCCGTGGAAGTGTTCTTTTAAATGACACCGTTATCAAAATTTATTATAGTATATTATTTTTAATATACCCACTATGAAAGCTCCAGGATTTCCATATACCCACTTAAAAATGCCCCATGACACGCAACAACATACTTTCCATTATATTTTTGATATATTTCTTTTGCGGTTGCTGCTCCGATATATTTCTTTAGTCAGAATGTGACCTTTGTGCTGCTTCGAGGCTACTCTAGCCCCCTGACATGGTCATACTCAGATTCTAAACTCAAAATGTTTAGACCTTGAATGTTGACAATTTCCCTCCTATTTCTATGTAACCTTTTCTGATTTTACTGGGCTAAGTTCTTCTATTTCTGATGTTGAAGTGTTTTAGTCTTGGTTTCTGATGTGAAGCACTTTGGATACCTGCTGGTTACTGTAAAGTGCTATATAAATAAATGTTGATTGATTGATTGATATTTTGAATTGTCATCGGTTTTTCTTTTCACAATAAAAAGGTATTTCCACCGTAAATTGGTGCATAACAGTGAATGTGAATACGGGAAATGAAGTTTTTGATGCTCAAAACTTCCCTGGGGTTGGACACCCAGACCCCCCACTATGATATGCTCCCCCTCCACCAGAGGCAGATTCTGGCCAATATATACAGTATATACAGTACAGTATACCCAGTACAATACATTAGACTACACCACTGTGAGAATGTGTTGTACCTCCGATGGCCATATATCTGAAGAAGAGCCAGCCAGAGATGAGGGGCTCTTTGGGGGAGCGGGGGGCTTTGCCCATGATGTCCAGGTCAGGGGGGTTGAAGCCCAGCGCGGTGGCAGGCAGACCGTCAGTCACAAGGTTGACCCACAGCAGCTGGACGGGGATCAGAGCCTCGGGCAGCCCAAGGGCAGCGGTCAGGAAGATACTGAGGGAGTGAGTGTGGGGGTGAGGAAGCAGAGCAAATCATTTTTATTAGTTTTGACATGGCCCCTCTCCATGTCCCTCTTGTAATAGTTATTATCACTCAACACCTCACCCTCCACACAGATATGAACTCACCAGACGACCTCGCCTACATTGGAGGAGATGAGGTAGCGGATGAACTGCTTCATGTTGTTGTAAATGGCTCTGCCCTCCTCAACAGCGGACACAATGGAGGAGAAGTTGTCGTCAGCCAGGACCATCTCAGAGGCAGACTTGGCAACGGCAGTGCCAGAGCCCATGGCGATGCCAATCTCCGCCTTCTTCAGGGCGGGGGCATCGTTCACTCCGTCACCAGTCTTGGTGAAGGGTAGAGGGAGATGAGTTATTGTATGATCTATATTTCAAGTCAAATGGGTTAATTTCATTTTCAGTGCAAGAAACACAACAAAGTACTCTTTTCTTCCTCTCACCATGGCGGTAATCTCATCAAAGCCTTGCAGTAACTCAACGATCTTAGACTTGTGGGACGGCTCCACTCTGGCGAAGCAGCAGGCCTTTCTGACGGCGACCTTCTGATCGTGTAGAGCGAGGTCATCAAACTCACGACCGGTGAAGGCCTTGTTAGTGACATCCTCATCCTCAGTGAAGATGCCAATACGACGGCAGATGGCCACAGCTGTGCCTTTGTTGTCACCTGGGATGACAGAAATTAAGATTTTATTGTTTCAATCAGTCAGTCAATCAATCAATCAATCAATCAGTCCAAACATCAGTTCAAAATACTTTATTGATCCAGGGTGGAAAGTGGGTTTGTTACATATTAGTCTATATCTTTGACGTTCCACTTCCGGGATTGCTCCGGTGCCGCAGGAAATTCTGCTGGATGCATGTATTTTCCCTTTCCTTCCGCTTTCTTTGTGTTGTAATTTTAAACTCCGGTGGATTTCTGAGGACTATGGTTAACTGCTCCTCAGATCTCTGCAGGGTAAATCCAGACAGCTAGCTAGACTATCTGTCCAATCTGAGTTTTCTCTTAGCTTAGCGCCGCCCATGACGATTGTGATTGGTTTAAAGAAATGCCATTAAACCAGAGCACATTTTTCTCCCATCCCAGAATGCTGTGTGGACTAGCCAGGCCCTCCTCCGCTCCGTATCGTGTGGATGGTCTGGCAAAGCGAGACTAGTTATATATGCTCCATTCTTTAGTAGAAATAAATAGAGAAATTATTATGATTATTATTATTATTATTATTATTATTATAAATTAACAAATAAAAAAAAATAGAATAATAAATATGTAAACAGAATCAGAGGTGGAAAGTACGAACAAATTACTTTATTGCGTTAAGTAGTTTTTGTGCACATTTCTAAAAATAAGTATGTTTTGTTTTGCTACATTTTAAATCACATCTGTTACTGATACCGTATATATTTTTTTTTTAGCTTGGCAATGGTTTGAATGTAACAGATGCTCATTAATATACAAAAGTTACACGCTAAAGCTTTAACTTCACGTGCATATTTTAGACAACATGACTGCAGAAAAAAATAATTTATGTTTACTAATGATTTTTAGTAATGACGACTAATGTAAACTTGTCTACTGCATCAACTTACCGCTCTGTGTTAATACAACTTGACCTGTTAAGTTTCACCTTGTGTAAAAACTTAGATGGTTTAAGGCAACAGGTTTCCACACACATTTCTAGTAAAGTCAACTAATTCGAGTGTAAAGTAACCTCTGAACAGAAAAAGAAAATACGTAAACAAAACAAAAGTAAGAAATATGTGTGTAAAAATGAATGGAACTAAATCTTTCTGTTAAGACTTTGCTTGTTTTCTTATACGATGCGATTAAAATATGAAAAAGTATCATACGTGTACTGACCAGTGATCATGATGACACGGATTCCAGCAGCCCTGCACAGCTCGATGGAACCCATGACTTCCTTACGGGGAGGGTCGAGCATGCCAACGCAGCCCACAAAGGTCAAGTCAGTCTGAAAGCAAAAGGTTTTAGTGTCCTTTGGAGCTACTTGCAAGCAATACAATAAACTACTGCAAAATAAAAACATATGACATTCCAACACTTGTTTCAGTGGTATCCACTGCTATCAATGATATACTGTACGTATGTACAATGTCCTATCTGTAGTGTCTTTCATTTGTGCTTCATCAGTCACCTACCTCATAGTCTACAAACTTGGTGGCGTCCACCAGGTTCATCTCCTCCTTCCTGAGGGGTGAGTCGCGGGTGGCCAGTGCCAGACAGCGGAGGGTGTCACGTCCGGTGCCCCACTCCTTGATGACTGACATGATGTGGTCTTTGATCGGGTCAGTCAGAGGTACACGGGTGGTGCCCATACGGACGTATGTGCAACGATCAATGACACCTTCTGGAGCACCCTGTTGACGGAGTAAACATAATGTACAACATCATTATCAACATACAGTATTCAGGTCACAAAAAAGCTCTTTTTTAATTGTAGGAGTTTGATGGTTTTAAAGGTCCTCACAACTGAGGGTAAACCAGTTAGCTTGTAAAGACAGAGCTGACTATGCAAGCTCATGATTTATTAATTATTGATTCTTCTTCTTCTTTTGATGCTTCAAATGCAGCGCTGCGACAGTTGACTTCAAGGCACCTAACCCTAACTATAACCCTAACCACTACCATTGCCTAATTAACTTCAAGACAGCGCTGCGACCGTTGACTTCAAGGCACCTAACCGTAACCTTAATTAACCCAAACCTAACCCTTGCCAGTGCCTTTGGGACCAACTTACTATTTTGACTTGTAGATTTTAACAATTTTAATTCTGATTAGCTTTTATTATCCCTTTTATACCCTTGGTTTTGAATTTTGCATTCCAGTTTTAGGTGCCTGACCCCAACCGAATTTAACCCAAACCTAACCCTAACCATTGCCTAATCCTAGTGCCTTCCACGCAGCGCTGTCTGGAAGGAGATGTTGGGGGCTTAAAACACCAATAAACGTATATAACTTGATTGAATTTAAATTTATTTAGACTATTTATTTGGAATTTAGAGGCTTTATATGGCATGGGTATTTTATTATAATGTTGTTATTTTGTTTTGCGATTTTTATAAAGTCCCTAATTATTTATTTTGCCAGTGGCATGGCTATAAGTGATGGCAGCAGATGGGCGGTCCACCATGTCTTGTGTCATACACTCACTTTGATAAACATCTTGTTTCCCACAGGGGCTTTGGCGGATTTGGCAGGACAGCAGTAAACTGACATGGACTTTCTGTCTCTGGAGAACTCCAGGGTGAACTCCTTCTTCATCAGCTGCTTGATCACCTGTTATTAGAAAATGAAGGAAAAGAAGGTCAACTGGAGGAAAAGGATCAAAAATCAAGGTTAAGCCGAGCACATCTTATAAGCCATTATTTATATTATGTCATTTTTTTTCCGCTAATTAAACCTGAAACCTCTTGGGGGCAGTGGACTTATTACAGCCTGTTCTCATACTGTACGTTCGAAAAGCTACAAAAAGATAAGCACTGTAATTTGTGTGATTGCCACATATTTTTTTTGCTGTGCGCACCACATTGACTGACCCTTTGCATGCAGGACGGGGAAAACAAATGACTTTCACCCATGAAATGCGTGTTCTTTGGGAGTGTTTTAAAACAAACCACAATCTTTTTCACTTTTTCTAGCCTAAAATTAACCGCAATCTCCGCCAAAATGATCGGCAGCTCGCGGTGCTCTGTACTCGGCGAATAGTCACCTATTCTCGGGTAACTGAACCACCAACTATTGCTGACCTGACAGAGAACCATACGGAGCACCGCAGCCGGTGTCGCAGAGCTCTGTAGCCACTAAACACATCTACTAACTGCTGCTGATACAACGAGCTGTGACGGAGGTCTGTAGCGGCTTAAACCAGGCACGGCGCCAGGATTCCATTTTTGGATGGTCCAGACCAATTGTGGGTGGGCCTTAAATTAAAAATGTTATCAAATCCCTGTTTAACCTAATAAAAATGACTGGCTAATATACTGTTATATTATATATATTATATGTGCTTACATAATAAAGATTGTAATAGCTTGATGCTATTTATATGTTGTTGCATTGTAAAAAGTTTCGGTGCAAAGGACGGACCTATCAGCGATCGCTCTCCTTGGTTCTGCCCAAAAGAAAAGCGCTTTGGACTCTCCATTACGCACCATACCTGGCTGTGCTATAGCGCATCTCTCCTAACCTAAGGCCTTTTAGACTGTAAAAGTGGTCAGGAATCTAATATTTCCCCAAAACATAGTTTAGTTCTGCTCGTATAACATGAGGCAGAATATTTCACAATTCTTTTCAACTGTTTTAAGTTTTCAACAATATACAGATCAACAACACTGCCCGACAGTTTCAATCAATACTCGGCCACAGAACGTGTTCATTGACAACGTCAACTGTCAACAAGACTCAAGTTATTTACTTTAGTGTGATGATTCATGTTAAAAACATGTTTAACAAAAATAAATAAATCGCATTAACAAGCCCTAAAGCATTATTGGTCATAACAAGAGAAAACCATGAGGGAACAACAACTTGACAACAGTAACAAGCTGTTATAGAAATAGAACTGCGCCTGCAGCTTCTGTAGCGGGTTATGAATTGATTATTTTAATCCATATATCTCATATAACGACATAATACAGTAGGCAGATTAGCCACATACCTCACTGTTATCCTCTGGCGGTCCTACACAATTAAACTCAGCAGAAGAAGTGACCGGATACTTTAGCACTGGTTGAGTTGCGGGCTCATCCACGGAAGACCGATCCACAGGGCTATATCCATAGGGGCTATATCATCCACTCGCGAGGCAGAGGCAAAGGCTATTGCACCGGCGCTGGTCGCGCTGGCCGCGCTGGCCGCGCTGGCCGCATCCTGCGGTGTCCGAGACAAAGATGTGCTCGGCGTTGTGGATCTCAGCTCTCCTTCATCTCCTGGTTGCAGCGATGACTCTGAGACCGTTCGTGCACGTTTAAGGTACCTAAACAACGACTGTTGCAACCTTTTCCTTTACTGGAAATGATTTTCACACTCTCAGATCACTGGGAGCTAGCCTAGCCTAGCATACCGACAAGCTACATCCGATCCGAACCTCACTGTCTGCTGAACTTGCGCAGAAACATAAAAATAGACATGACCAGTTTTTTTAAATAGTTTTTGAAAACTAAACATTTAGACAATTTTAGCACAATTATGAGATTATTTTCCGATTTTTAATAATTCTTCACCAAATTATAATATATTAATTAATTTATGTTTTTTGAGGAAATGTTTTGGGTGGGCCTGTTGAAAAGTGGGTGGGCCTAGGCCCGTCAGGCCCACCCATAACGCCGTGCCTGGCTTAAACAGCTAGCAACTGCCGCTCTGTAGCACGGAGCTCTGTAGCCAATGTCACGTGACCAGCCAGCTGTCTCGTACAATATCATTCGTTTGAGTGTGCATACATTTTTGTACGATATCCAGCCGGCTGTCTCCTAGTTAACTTTTTCGTACGAACCGTGCGTTGCTTATCATGATCTTTTAAGTTGATATGGCGAACTTGTGATAACGCTCTGTGATCAACCCCTTTCACATACAAGTAGTCCTTTGAGCCATAAAAAATATTGCTCATCGCAGTTAATAAAAGTTTTGTAAATCATTTTTCATCTGTAGATAAATGAACCTGCCCACTTTGTTACAATAAAATGTCTTTGTATACAGGATAACATGCTAGATACTGTATGGCATTGTGTGGACTTACAGAACAGCAAGCATTTGCCCTTTCCACCTTGGACAGGCCACGCACTTCACTGTTGAACACGTTCATCTTCTCCACCAGACAGGACAGTGCTGTTTCAGTGGCCTCGCCCACTTTTTCATAAATACCCTTGGACTGCATCATAGACAAATAAGAAAGAAAGAACATACATTTAAAGTTGGTCGTGTCACATTTAAACATTAATGTCACAAACACAAAATTCTCCTGAATGCCCTGCAGACCTCGTTGTAGTCCAGGGAAGAGTCATTGCAAAGAGCGCAGATGGTAGCCAGCTCGACCAGTCCGTCATACTGACCGCACTTCGTTAATGAGCCATTCTTTGTACTTGTGGAAAAAGATTGACAAAAGTATTTAGAATAAAATAAAATATGTAGTCATACAATTGTTCAAAAATGGGTTACGGTGTTTATGTGTTTGCATGGTCTTATAACACTTACACTTCTCCCTCGGGGGTGTACTTTGAGCCTGAGATGTCAAACTGAGCGAGTGAAACATTGTCACCATCGACTTTATCAATGATGAACATCTGCATGGAAACATGACAAAAAAACAACAACCAAAAAACAGTCATCTTTCTGCATTGAAAATGAATGTAGGTATAAGTGTGTGACTTCACACCCGTGAGTATGAACCTACCTTAGTTACACACATCTGGTTGGTGGTGAGGGTACCGGTCTTGTCAGAGCAGATGACCGAGGTGCAGCCCAGGGTCTCCACGGAGGGCAGGCTTCTGACGATGGCGTTCTTCTTGGCCATGCGGCGGGTTCCCAGAGCCAGGCAGGTGGTGATGACAGCAGGCAGACCTGCCATGGACGGAGCAAGAGATTAGGCACGGAGGTACTAAATAAAATAAACAGTCATTGCTGGAAAGGTGGACAAAACATTAAGAGGGACTTTGTAAGCCAAAGAACCAGGTGATAAGAAAGAATGATCTGACATGTCTGTTCAAAACCACTAAACACCTGCCACTGGACAGGCTGACAACAGTGGTGGTTCCTAAAACAGCCCCTTAACACATCAGCTGGAGCACACCCAAACTAAGGTATTCCTGTGGCAGGGGGCTGCTGCAAGCCATTCAGTCAGCTCTGTGTTCACATTCTTGGCAAAAATCAACTATGACGTGATGATGTGGAGAAGGTCTGGAGAGTGTCCAGTTTAGTGACATTAAGGTGGCATCTGTGTTTGCAGATGATGTTGTCCTTTTAGCATCATCCAACTGTGGTCTGTAATGAGCATTGGCGCAGTTTGCAGCTGAGTGTGGCGTGACGGGGAGGAATGTCAGCACATCC
Source organism: Perca flavescens (assembly GCF_004354835.1). NCBI lineage: Eukaryota > Metazoa > Chordata > Actinopteri > Perciformes > Percidae > Perca > Perca flavescens. The sequence goes on along the minus strand of NC_041345.1, from coordinate 8,116,380 downwards.
AAATCTCAGACCGTTTCTGTCCCAGAATATTTAATTGGTCCCATTCAGGTGGCAAAAAAGCTCCTTTTTAAGTGTAAGAGTTTGATGGTTTTAAGGGTACTAGTCACAACTGAGGGTAAATCAGTTAGATTGTAAAGACAGAGCTGACTATGCAAGCTCACGATGTATTGACCAATTGTCTTTCGAACTGTTGTGTATTGTAGAAGATGGGTAGTGACAAAAGAATCAGTTGAAAGGAAAAAAAGACTAATTGGCTACCTGTCTGTGACAAACAGCTGCTTCTCCAAGTTAAGAGGAGCCTCCTGCTGAAGATGGGAAGGAAGGTTTGAAAGAAAAAACATCCATTCTTCTTCCTTGTCAAAACCTGGTGCCTACATTACCCACAATGCAATTTGACCGCCAACACTTCAGTCAGAGGTTCGGGTGTGTTATGCTTTTAGCAGCTAATGTAGCCTCGAGCAGGAGTCTCGCATCGAAAAATGTTAATGTTATTAGCATTTCTTTAAACCAATTACAATCGTCTTGGGCGGCGCTAAGCGCCGTACGGAGCAACAGCACCTCTGCAAAATAGCCTCGGGAAGGAACTTGTTTTGGTGGAACGTGTACGTTCAAAAGTTGTTTTTGTTGTACAACAGAAAACTCAGATTGAACAGATAGTCAAGCTAGCTGTCTGGATTTACCTTGCAGAGATCTGAGAAAAGGTTAACCATAGTCCTCATAAATTGACCGGAGTTTAAAATGCCAACACAAGGAAAGAATTTTTGTCATCAACGGAACAATCCCGGAAGTGGAACGCTGTGGATGAAGACTACTCGAGCAGAGATAAGAAGCTGGTTACAGAAGTCACTTCTTCTTTCCAACTCCACGCCTCCAGATTTTTTTCATTTTCAAACTTAGAGTCTTTAGCAAGAACCGACTCTGAATTAAGTGACATCACTCAAGGCTATTTATCAGATTTTGCGCTGCTCCCTCTGGAGCCACAAAAGCCTTTTTTGCAACATATGCAGTAGTGCTCCCCAAGCCCTGTAGGCAGACTTTGATGAGTGAAATAAAGTCCCCCCGTAAAAAGCTGTATAATATTGTAATAATCAATCATAAGCCACTGGCCCCTTATTTGATTTTTAAAGGAGCATCATATTAGATGAGTTACACGAGATGAATCTTAGATATGATAATCTTCTTGGACAACCAAGTGGTAGTTAATCCCAGGAGCTTACCTTCAGGGATGGCAGCCACAGCCAGAGCCACAGCAATCTTGAAATAGTAGACAGCACCGCGGATCCAGGAGCCTCCGTGGACGGGGTCATTGAAATGGCCGATGTTGATCATCCACACAGCCACACAGATGAGGGAGATGACCTGGAGGACAGGCAGTCAGGGGGATGTGTCACACATTGGTTCTAGCTTTTAGTTTTATATACAAACGTTTGTATCTTCAGTCATTAAAAACAGTATTAGGTTTCATTTGTACAAAATGAATCAATAGATAAAAACTGTTCCGATTCGGCTATCTGCCTCACCAACCTTGGAGAGCTGCTCTCCAAACTCGTCCAGTTTCTGCTGCAGAGGGGTCTTCTCCTGCTCAGTGGCAGCCATCTGGTCACGAATCTTACCGATCTCAGTGGAGACACCAGTTGCAACAGCAATACCAGTGGCTCTTCCTGCAGCAATGTTGGTGCCCTGAACAGAGACCGAAAGAAACCCATTCGAAAGTTAGTTGGTCAATCTGGACAAAACAGACTGAAATATCTACTACAACATCTACAGTATTGGATGGATTACCATTACATTTTGTATAGAAATTCATGTTCCCCAGAGGATGAATCCTACTGATGTTGGTGATCGTCTGACTTTTTATTTAATGCCACAATGAGGTTGACATTTGCTGTTTTTAGTGAAATGTCTCAACAGATATTGGGTGAATTACAATTACATTTGGTTCAGACATTCACGGCCCCCTCAGGATGAATTGTAATAACTTCCCCTGATTTTTGCTCCAGCACCACCTTCAGGTCAATAATTAGATTTGTCTAATACTTTGGTTTATGACCAAATGAGAGCAAAAGTAACGACATTCCCATCAGCCCCAGGTGTGCTTTGTGTTAAGATGCCAACACTTTGTAAGAGTTTGGTAAGGACTAGCTTCGCAGCTCAAACCGCAAAAGAATGAGAGGAGGCAGATGTTTCAAATGCAGTTTGAATGGTAAAAATTCATTCAGCCACTGTGGAGATATTAATGTCTAAAGGCAAGAAAACTGTCTTGCCCACAAATTTAAGGGCGTATAGGAGTATAACATAAGTGGACTGTAGGTGGGTGATTTATTTTAACATATTGACCCAGGGAAACATACATTGAACATTTGACATAGGAAAAGCATTGCTGAGAACATAAAACCATTTTGAAGGTTGCCCTCATGAGTCATATTAAGTGGATATTGAGCTGGCTAACATAGGGCCCTAGAAATATAGATATCCTCCTGTAGACTCTTGTTAGCTGGTTACTGTTCTCCACAACACTCAATTGGCGCACGTACAGGTGTACTGATAAAGGGCAGTGGGGGCATCATTTTGAAAAAGAAGGACATTGCATTAGGAAACAGCTGGCAGGAACTTAAATTAGTATGTAAAGTGTATGAACTGTTGTGGGCCTGCTGCTATGTAAGTAAAAATGTTGATTGTGAAAATTTTGGTTTATTTGGTGAAGGAAGAGGGGACAGTTGTAGGGTTGACAAAAAAAGTTTCAGAGAATCAATTGCAAGGTGAGTTTGCCAGGTTTGATGAACATAAAGGTGGAAAAGGAAGGGTCAAGGGATGGCAATGGAGAGCAGGGCTCAGGAAACAGACTCACGGAGAACAGCATGTTCTTCTTGTCCTGGTTGACAGCTCGGGGGTCTGGGACGGCGTCAGTGTGTTTAATCACACTGACAGACTCACCTATTAGGAGACACACATTTTGGGTGGGGTGGTCAAAAAAAGAAAGCAGACATCAAAAAGACATCATGTTCGCGTCCGGGTCCCGTAACACCTACCAGTAAGAATAGACTGGTCCACACGCAGGGTTGTAGATTTGATGGAGATAAGCCTGATGTCAGCTGGCACTTTGTCACCAACTAGTGTCCACACAAACACACACACACACAGAAAAGCAGACTTACATTTAGCCATTTTACTTTAACTGATTGATTTTCTTAGCAGCTTTTGCCTTTTCTTGCAGAATTACTTTACAAACAAACAGCTTCATTTCAATCCGACTGCAGCATTACAGCAAGATGGAGGGGGGGAAGGTTGATTGACAGTTTTTAGCACTCTGGATGGATAGTGTTGTTGTTGAAAACTGATACCACAGTCGGAGACAGTGGGAGAGGGAGACCTTGGGGAGATTATGAAATGAAAAGAACAGGTGTACAGCAAATAGAGGGAGAGGGAGAGACAGAGGAGCGAGTCCGGCCGTCGATATTAAGTGTATTTATACTCAGGCTTGTTTTTTTTTTCTTCCCGCAGCAAGTTCCTTCAGTCCCCCTCCACCCCTTTTTTCTGTGACTGCCTTAAAAGGGCCCATGTTCATTCTCAAGGACATCAGGAGACATGCACTCTCTCACACACATAGATAACACACTGTGGAGTTTCTAGTGCACAAGTCATCTTTTTGAAATGTTTTCATCTCAAGCTTGGAGTCGAACGTTACTGTATTTTGAACCGATATTGAGTTTGTAAAACACATTCAATTTCAAGTCCTGAAAAAGCCAGAGATGAGCTTTGGCTTAATTATTAGTAAATGATGCATAGTAAAAATGTTATTACAGCATATTCTTTGACTTTGATATGATTTGACTTTCCCATTAAAACTAAAGCAATCTCTTGCTTGATCTCTCTCTATTTTCCTATGCTCAACACTTTATCATTAATTATAGATATTTCCACATGTCGGCTGCTGTTTCTTTTGCTTACTCATCTCCTGACTGGAAAAGACAATTTACACTGACCAGTGGCTCCCTTTTCTAATATTTCCATATAGCTGTGTTGCATGGACGGTCATACCTTTTCACATGCTACCTTTTCATTTGAAAATTGCTCATGCAAAAGAAAGATCACTGCTGCAGCCAAATTACATTGGTTCTGACTGTTCCTGCAGAATTTCTAGCAGCTTAATGGGCTTTGAGTCTGTGCAGCAGGTAAAGCTCTGAAAAGAGAGCCTTCCAGTTTTGGGAATCTTACCGGAAACCTCCACCACATCACCAGGAACAATCTCCCTGGCCTTGATTCTCTGCACGCTCTTCCTGTCTGACCGGTAAACTTTCCCCATCTCAGGCTCGTATTCCTTCAGAGCCTCAATGGCACTTTCTGCATTGCGCTCCTGTTGCAACACACAGAACAAAAGATAAAATATGGTCATTATGGTACAGTGACCTCCCCGAACACGCCAACTCTAGACAAAATGCGTCAGTCCTTCTCGTACATTAGAGTGTGAAACTCCATATACTAGCATTGTGACACACAATTACACAAGTCAAATGTATTTACAGCATCTGCCTCTCATGGTGGACAAAATAACTTGAATACAAAATAATATAATCCTGTACTATTCGTGCAATACCTTTCCAGCAATTCATGTTTATCAAGACTACCCACCGAGTTGATTTAACTGGTAAAAATGACTAGAGTTGGTAATGTGTGAGGTAATTGTTGAGAAAAATCATCTTTAGACAATGTTTATTTTTTAGAGTTAAACAAAAACTGCTAAACTGCTTCCGTGCGTGTTTGGTTTGGTCAGATGTGATTGACAGTGTTGGCAACATGAGCAAACAACTCAACAATTATCATTAGATTCTTATTCAAATGTTGCTAAATCCTGTTTGGTGCATAGAAATATGTGACATCCCCCTTTTTCCAGCTGAGCCCAGCCTACTTGAAACCAGCGAGAAAAGCAAATAAAAACAGAAACCTTTCAAGTGAAATAACGACTAGCACAAAATCTTATGTTTATATCGGGCCGCATTGCTCACTGTTAAAAGCTGACGGAGAAAACAGGCTTTCAGGGCCTTTCAGAGTTATTCATTAACAGAGTAAATATACAGCCTCTCAATCCAAGCTGGATGTTTGTCAGTTCAAAATGTTTAAAACCACAAACATGTATATGCACCAATTATTCTCCATAATGCCAGGTGCAGTTAGCCATCCAATCAGCTCATGAATATATCAAAACCATTACAAATTGCAGTAGTATAGAAAGGAAATTGAAATCCGTACATATATCTCAAAGATCATAATACATCAAAAGCTATGACTAATGGGATGCTGAGTTATAGTTTAAAAAGTTATATTTTGGGCGCCTGGATAGCTCAGGTGGTAGAGCGGGCGCCCATATAGAGAGGTTTACTCTTCGACGCAGTGGGCCTGGGTTCGACTCCGACCTGTGACCCTTTGCTGCATGTCATTCCCCTCTCTCTCTCCCCTTTCATGTCTTCAGCTGTCCTGTCAAAAATAAAGGCTGAAAATGCCCCAAAAAACTATCTTAATAAAAAGTTATAATTCTTTGCCATTTAGCAAATCTTGAGTGGCCACCATATACGTGTGTCTGCTGAACTACAGGTTAATGAAGTCAAACAGGCTGGTGCTCAGTCCAGTCTGTGGTTCCTTCCAAGGCTGCCCTCGACCGCCTCAAAGTGTAAAGCCTGACTTATGCCAGCCGCCCTCCCTCTCGCCATTCTCCCCCATGTGTGAATCCTTGTGCATAGTTTCCAAATGACTGCCTCAGGGTTGATATGAAGCCCCCCGACCGCACGCACGCACGCACACACACACACACACACACACACACACACACACACACTCCCCAGACTTGTGGTAACCTGATCGTCCCTCTGTATTTTTACTGCAGATTGTAACAAAGCAGACTGCAGCTTGAGCCTTCAAGTGTCCCAGTCTGCCATTACCCACCACCCCTCTCTCCCTTCCACTCGCCCCCATTAGCTTAACCTTTCGCCTTTTCACCCCCGGCTGACGTCATGTCTCTCATTCTGGACTCCCTCGAACTCTGAGCTGTTGTGTGCTCCCTGTAAAGGACACGGGCTGCGACCTGAACAGGCCGTCCATCGTGTGATGATTTATTGTGTGTGACTGTTACTAAGTATAAGAGTCTATTTAGGTGTGTGTAAAAGAAAGCATTCAGGAGCAGGTATGTGTCCTTGTGATTGTTCCTCTGCGTGTGTGTGTGTGTGTGTGTGTGTGTGTTCACTGACCTGCCACACTCCAACGATAGCATTTGCAATGAGGATGAGGAGGATGACTAGGGGCTCGACAAAGGCAGTGACGGTCTCCTCACCTTCCTCGAACAAAGCCAGTACCTTAAGAAGACGGAGAGAAAAAGTACGAGTAATGAAAATATCTTTTTTTGCGAGGTGTGATGAGTGTGTCCCCTTAAATTCACATTTTTTGTTAAAACAAAACAAAATGTACGATGCTCAGGGACAACACTAGGACTAGAACAAACAATTATTTGAATTAAGTGACAAAATTCCTATCACAAGTTCCCTGAGAGTAAGATAATGTCTTTAAATAGCTTGTTTTGTTCTACCAACAGTCCAAAATCCAAATATACATATAATTTGCAATCATTTAAAACACAAAAAAGCAGAAAGTCCTCAAATTTGAGAGGCACATGGCAGCAAATTAATCAATCATAAAAAAAGTTTGTCATTACATTTCTGGTGATCTATTGACAATATCACTTTATCAAAGGCCATTTAAAAAAACACACGCTGGGAGTACATTTAATATACACCTGCATGTCCCAACACTTCTTTAAGCTAAAACGATGAAGTGTTGAAACCATTAGTCAATCTACAGACAATTCCAATTTTGATCAATGAATCATTTATCACAGTCATTTATGAATCAAAAAATGCCACTGCTTCTAAAATATGCTGATTTGCTGCCTTTAATTGTTATTTTTTTTAATCATTTTAAATTAAATACTTTGGGGTTTTGGACTGTTGGTCGAATAAAACAAAACATTTACTGACGTAATGTTGGGTTCTGGGAGCTTGTGATGGGTGGTTTTCATCATTTTCTGTCAATCAATTATTTGAAAAACTATAGACAGAAAGTAATCATTGCTGCAGCCACAATAAGGTTCTGTTTTTTTTATACAGCAGCTCCATTTTATCATGAACTGTAGTAGATGCTTTATGCATCTCTTTGTACATTTCCCCCCAAAATCTCTCTTTGTTATATTTAAAGCTCTGCAGGTTTGGACATTGGACATTTTGATGGATGATGGAATAAAGTGGATCTATTAGAGTCAATAATCAGTAGATCATGCTACGGACTCTTTCATTTTGAGTTAAAGTAAGACATTATCACTGTTGGTGATACTTTGTTGTGCACCTGTTGCTCAGTTTGACAGTATTCTTTACTGCTGGTCAGCATTAAACATAAAATAGTCACGGCGAGTAGCTATTTATGACAGTGATGAACCGTCACTGGATCACATTACATTGGTCATTGTCTCTTATGTCATCCTATGTGTGAAATCTTTCCTCTGCATGTGACTCTTTTCCAAACCTATAGTCTAACACATGTTGCGCCCCTGTGAGCGGGAGTCTGTTTCGGAAAGCTTTCGTGTTGACATTGACACAGATTAGTTGCAGGCCACCAGAGCACAGAGCCAACCAGAGAAGAGCTCCATCCTTCTCTCGTAGCATTTTCACTTTTATGCCAATCCTCATCATGATCTGTTGCTTTTCATCTCACATCTTTTCTCACTCATTCCCAAAAATAGTCTCTGTTGCTCACTTTTCCAGTCTGTCTTCACCCTGCCTCTCTTCAAAGACACAATCGATTCCTAGAATGCGAGTCCGAGGCTGTCAGCACACTGCAGGGGCAGGACATTCCTGTGTGTATGAATAGGATGACCATGTATTTGCAGTATTTAGTGTTCTCGGTTTTAGAAACCGTAGACGACTCCGAATCTATTGCTCTCGTTTGTCATTGTAACAAACAATGCCATTGTGCAACCCAATCTCCAACCCCCTCACCCCCTTACCCTCCTCTGTGTCTCTCACTCTCTCCTGCTGCTGCAAGCCATCCCTCGTTCCTTCCATCCCTGACCTTTGTTCAAGGATACAGTTTCTCATGCTGGCTTGAGACTTCCTTAAAATAAAGCTCCTGCTATGCATGTGCACTCTCTCTCTCTTTCTCTTTATCTTGCTCTCTCTATTCCACACACACACACACACACACACACACACACACACACACACACACACACACACACACACACACACACACACACACAAAGCCGTCAGGCCTTCTAAGGCCATAGTGACAGCTGTGCAGGGAGGCCAGAGGGCAGAGATTGAGGATTAAGACAATGTGTCCAGCCTACTCTACACCACAAAACAGTTTTGGAGAGAGCAACAGGGGATGGGAGGAGGGAGAGAAAGAGAGAGAGAGAGAGAGAGAGGGATTCCTTGTGTAAATGAGAGTGAGGACATGTAATTTAATAACTCAGCGATGTACATGAGCGTGTGCGCGTGTAATCACAAAGAAAACAGACGAGAGGTCAGAAAAGTTGCAGCTCAGAGTTTGCACCTCTAACGTTACTGTCAGGTTCCTTATTGTCCCTGAACTTCGCCAGTCTTGCTCCTTTTATTCCTTTGACTTTATCAAAGTTTTAGTTCTGTTTGTGAGGTGCTCCATCAACATCATGCCACGTTTAGATGCAAGAAATGGCCTCTTTTGAAACGACTTTGAGCAGCTAATATTTGACTTTGTCGCCTCTCAAGCAGCTCTTTCAGGACCGGTAGTCTAAATTCAGACAAAGCCTAGCATAACCCATCTGATTGGTATAGCTCGTTATGGACCGATAGGAAGAAGGTCATGATAGTGCTTTAATGATTGATGCTACCTTCTAATTGGTCAGCTTCAACATGCTGAATGCAGGTTTTGATGGGTGTAAATTGTGAAAAGATTGAGGGTTCTCAGATTTACATTTCCAATAATAATCTTCTATATGCTAATATGATCTAATCATAATAATCAAATCATATTATGTGGCAAATTAGCAATTTAGGTAAAACTGTTTAAGCGGAAGATTCTGAGATATGGTATAGGAATTCTATGAAAGAAACAAAACTATTACAAACTGTTCAGTAACAGGTCTGAACTTGAACAGTTTTGAGAAAATAAATTCTCAATTTTTTTCTTTCACTTTGCCAAATGCTTTATACTTATGAGGGATATTTGTTCCATCTTTTGTTTGGACTCAGCTACTGGGACTCTTTAGGGACCAAAGGTAAGTACAGCAAATGGATATTGTAGGATAAAAACCACATCGGTGATCTAATATGTACAGTAGCATCTTTATCCAAATATCCGTATTTCACTATACGATTCTTAAATACACAATGACCATGTTCAAAACCCTTTGCAAGCTCCCTGCATATGCATACTGCACCACGTAAATACAAATGCCCTGTATTATGGAAATAAAAAAAGTGAGCAAACTCACAAAAGAGATGCAGGCGGCCAGCAGTAAGATTCTGACTAACAGGTCCTCGAACTGTTCCACCACCAACTCCCAGATAGTCTTTCCTGTTAAAGAAAATACATGTAATCACATAGTAGTCAAGTGTGTATATGTCCTTGCTGGTAAATTCTATATTTACATGGTGTAAATGTTATGGATTGTCAATAATCTCGATAATTCACGTGATTTTGCATGCAAGATAGTTTCACTAACAAGGCTTAAGTAGGAGAAGCATTGACCGTGATGAAACTGAGGATAAATATTTGGTATGCTCATATAAAGCATTTCTTTTTTAAATATCCGCCCCTAAAGTATCTGTAATGGTCTTCAAACTTTTACTGTATGTGCACAACACTAGTTTCCATATTGCCCAGTCAATGAAGCTGACTGCGAGCGGTAAAATAGTCGGCGCAGATAGGCATGCCATTAAAATGCTAGTTTGCAATCAAAAGCACAACAACTGTAGAACCCATACATCCAACATCTCCAAAGCCACAGGAACTGAATGGCCTTGGATTAACTGATTGCTTCAGGATGTGTGCGGAGTGAACATATTTTTAGTAGTTTGGGTCTCTATAACGATCTCTAAACCCGTGGCACAGAACAAGAAGCCAATGACAGGTGTTAGATAAACGACTGTGTGACTTGTCATCACAGGAAGTGAGAGGAACAGGTGTGTCCGCGGGGCACAAAGTTGAAAGATGCACTCTGATCAACACCGGGACATGTGATTCAAACATCGATTATTGAAAAGCAAGACATTTGAGGCTTAAAGTGGACTCACCCTCCTCTGCTGGCAGCTCTGTGGGTAAAGAGAGACAAACAATATGAATAAAGCACAGCTACACGCCAATGTAGCCGTCAATTTTGTCAAGGAGGACAAAACAGTTCAATTTAGGATTCAAAACAAACTAAACATCACATAATCATATAATCTATTCCACTCACAAATTTATAATAAACGATTGGTCGGACTCTATAATGTATTGTATGCTAAACGATAAATTATTGATAGCAGCTGGTTTGTTCCTCCTTGTCCTTTTCCCAGTTTATGACTCTAATATGTCTTTACTAACGTTTACAGTGAACTTAATTACACTGTTATTCTGGTTCATTTGTCAGCTGAGATGCGCCACAACAAAATACAGAGTCACTCATGCAACGATAAGACAGTAAAAAGTAAAAAGCTTACATGTTCACACTTTACTGTATGTAAGATGCTCTTGTTTTTTTTGTTACAAATAGGCACTTTAACAGCAGTTATAATCACACAGGTATAAATAATAACATTAACAAAGGCTGTATTCCACTTACTGCTAAAACGCAACTGAGAGTTATCAGTTAGAGATATTAATTACACCTGTGCGTCCCCCTGCTATGACGAATTTAATTGGATGCAGGTGTTTTCTTAAATGCCAGGACGGAGACTTTTATTCAATTTTTTATTCGGTTTGACAAACGAGTCTCGACTCAAGGTCCACTTACAAGCCTTTTTGAAGGGCGTTCAGGCTGCATTTCACAGGCCTTCCTCAGCTGACAGAGTTTGCTCAACTCCATCCCACTGAGGGAGGCATGAGACGTAGTTAGAAAAAAAGTAAGCAAGTTGACCTTAAGCTGTTTCCAAAGTTAGGAAAGAACTGTCACGCTTTAGTGCACTAATAAAGAATCTTCAATCAAATCTAAAGCCAGTAGCGATTGTCAGAAACCTGAAACTCTAATGCACCTGCTCCACAAACACCCCCCCCCCCCTGTTTCTTTCCCGTAATTAGACCATCATCAAACACATCACACAGTGCCAGTTCATCTATCCGTCATACAGTGTCTCTTTGAACCTTTTTGTCTTTCTAAACCTCTCAGGTACACTTTGTGTCTTCCAAGCTAAATTCAATGATATATGAGCGCCTACACCCTGGGATTCCTCAATCACTTCATTCATTACTACTCTTTTTTTACAGCCTCCAATGCTCTATCCAACTGTTTCCTCCATCCATCCATCCATCCATCAATCCAACCATCCATCCATCCTTTTTCTCTCCCTCACCGTTGAAGCCATACTTTTCCAAGTTCTTCTTGAACTGCTCAGGTGAAAGGCCGGTTTCTTCAGTGACACCAAAGTAGGACAGAACCTCTGGTGACTCTGTCATGTGTGCGTTCTCCATCCTTGCTGAAACGGAGAGGCTTCAGGAATAAAAAAGGGATAGAAAAGACAGAAACAGTCACATCAAGTCTGAGCGGCCCAGCTGGCCTAATACTGAGAGTTAAAACAAGTGAAACTCAAATGTTTACCCACCACTTTCTTGAAGTGTGGGATTAGGGTTTAAAAACTGGCAACCCCCTGCGTTCAAACTTACTCTCTCTCTACCCCTCTCTCTCTCTCTCTCTCTCTCTTTCTCTCTCTCTGGGCTGTTGCTCTCCTTTCGGAGCCCTGGACTGACAGAAAGTGCAACCCAGCAAACTCTCCTGAAAAGTTTTATACAGATGAAAAAGTGGCCTCATTGGTGCTTGCTCACCAAGCACTCACCCCTCATTGGCTGAGAACGTCACAAATAGGTGGGCAGGGATGGCCCTGTGGTAAAGAATAGACAGGGGTGAAGGGGGAGGGGGAGCAAGTGCAACAACTGCAGAGGGGTCTACTGCCTGGCAAGCTGGAAATAAGATGTGCATTAGAGAACATGCATGGTCAGGGGCAACACAACGGCTTTCTGAATGAGAGGTAGGGGACACTGAAGAGCCCACGGCAGAGTACTACTTTGTGTTTGTGTGTACACACATGGACGCTCATCTACCCAACAAGTGAATAAAAGAAATGTGAAAAAAATCTAATGATGTGAAAGGTCACTTTCACTTCTGCTTTTGCTGAAGCAAACTTAAATAATTTGAAATAGTCCTATTTATGTGTTGACACAATATTCCTCAATGCATTTCTATTGCCCTAAAAAACTAACTAACTAAACTATTCTTTAGAAATTAAGAATGTACATAAAATCTATCAAAACAAAGAACAGAGAAGCTCGGATTACAAAACACCCAGAGGGAGTGTGACTTCATTCTCTGCTAAGGACAAGAAATATATATATACATATGTATATATAACAAGTTATATTGTATTACAAAGTAGATTTAATGTGGCATTTTTCTTTTTACACTGAACAACAGAAAAAGACAATATAAAGTTGAAAGTAAAAACAGATTGTGATCTCAATTAATTCAATATAAAATACATTTTTGCACAAGTATTAGCCTTCTTTAATAGGATACACCTAAATCATCACTGGAGCAGCCAGTTGGTTTTAGAAGGCATATTATTAGTTAAATGGAGATCATGTGTGTAATCATGGTTTCAATTAATTGAATTATATATGTCACGGTTGGTGCTGGTTTGGACCCAATTAGCAGGCAGGACAGCAACATGCACGGTACAGGAACTAAAGGTCAAACTGTTTACTCTCTAAGGAATACAATGGACAACTAGGCTCAAACCGAGGGCACAAAACAGGGAATCACGACAAACAAACGACAAACAACTCTAAGAACAGACAGGTAAAAATACACATGGAGCTAATCAAAAGACAAGGCACAGCTGGAGTGGGCAGGGTTACAGGTCTCTCAGAACCTGGACATCCAGGTTCAGAGACAGCCTTTTCCCCTCCTGCATTTGCACTTTTTCAGTACTGTGATCTTTTAAAAAAGATGGTGTGAGAGTACGCCGTAAGTAAGTGTATGAATGTATACTACTATGCACTAGAAGCACATGTCCCATTATGTGTATGTGAGGGTATGGTTTGTGGAAGGGTATGGCATGTGTGTATGAATGTATACTTCTAGGCACCAGAAGGAGTAGCACTTAAATTTTGTTGTGACAATGTTTTACAATTTTTACGATGATTCAACAGAAATAACGAGGGAAACACTGATTGGGTAACAAGACAACGAAAAGAGGACTGGCAACACAAGGCCGGCTGACGAAACTAGACACAAAACAGGTGTACAAGGAAAAGACATGCAGGGCTAGAAAAACACATGAGGATCACAATGGAACGCACAGACAACTCAAAATGACATAATGAATACAACAAGGAACAAGAACAAGAAAAAATAAAAAAAACTCAAGAAATAAGACTCACTAGACCAATGGCCACAGAGCAGGACTGTGACACACAATACACCTGTATGACATAAAAGGGTCTTTTTCTGTTGATCAGTGTAAAAAACAAACAAAAAAAACACATAAAATCTACTTTTGATTAAATGTTGTAAGTGATGAAAACATGGCTACTTATTATTAGAGCTGCAAAGATTAATTGATTAGTTGTCCACTATTCAATTAATTGGCAAGTGTTTTGATAGTTGATTAATCAGTTTGAGTCATTTTCAGATTCCAGCTTCTTAAATGTGAATGCTTTCTAGTTTCTTCATTCCTCTATGATAGTAAACTGAGTTGTGGCAAAACAAGGCATTTGAGGACCTCATCTTGGCAGTTGGAAAACCAAGATCCACATTTTTCACTAGTTTCCGAACATTTTATAGACTAAACAACTAATCGATCAATCGAGAAAATATCAACAGATAAAATAACATAAAACAACAATAAAAAATAATCGTTAGTTGCAGCCCTACACTGTATGTCTGACCGTAAACAGGTATTACTATTTCAAGACGTATGTTTTCAAAATTGTGTCCGGGGGGGCTGAAGGAGCTGGTGTGGGCTCATAAAACGTGCAAAAGGTAAAATGAAAAACCCTCAACTTCATGATTTTCACTGAATTATCTTTTTGCCTTTTTGCTTGTTTTATAGCGTTGACGTTGGACTTCCACATTCTCCTTCCCCCTGAAGTGATTATGTGCATAATGATTTGGTGCTGGGACGGGGACAGGCTCAGTCGTGATGTAACGAGCGCAAGTGAGAGCTTGTTGGCAGGCGGCTCGGAGTGGGAGGTGGGCACGTCAGGACTGCCTGCCTGTGGCTGCTCATCACAGTGAAAGATACAGGAAGCACTTTGAGGGAGGATGATGAGGGCCAAAAGTAGCAGCAGAGCAAGCAGTTGTGTGTGTGTGTGTGTGTGTGTGTGTGTGTGTGTGTGTGTGTACTGCATTGTATTATTAGCGGAGGCAGGGCAGCTGGGGTTTGAAGTGCTCCACTGTAACTGTACCTATAGCAGCAGTTGTGCTCCTCTGGTATAAATAGTGCAGTGGGCATGTGGGTAGGCAGTTATGACACAATGGCAGAATTTCGGTGTTCTTTCAGGGAGGTTTGAGAATGTGACACCCTGTAGGCGAGGAGCCCCCTAGATGCTACACTGAGGCTTGAAGGTTACATCAATGTGAGGATAAGTGTGCAGAGCGTTTACATGCGCGGCAGTAACCAGATTACTCCCCTTTCACCGTGTAAACAGAAAACGCACTTTGCTTTTTGACATTATTAAGATTAACACAGATATACCACTCACGTCTGAGAATAGTACCAATCTTCTCATCTCTCAGCAAGAAAGCAGAGAAGCTTTCTTTCTATGAAGGTTGATCTATTCCTTTAACTCAGCTAGTTCTGCTGAGAAAACCCAATAACTTGGTCATCCAAGTCTTGGCTAGCCGCTAAGAAGTAACAGCGTGTTGAATATGATGATTTAAATGAGTGATGGTGCACATTAAACACAGTGACTGGCAAAAAGGTTGTAATTTGATGGGAAGAATAACAATTTTGTTATCTCATCTGCAGGGTCCATCCTAGTTAATGACTTGAATTCTGATTACTGACCAAAAACATGCATTCTGGAGCTTTAGATTAATGAGCAGGTTATGCAACACCTTAAATCTCTATGCTGATAAATCTATTTTCTATGTGCTTGTAAATAAAAGGTGATTTAATAAGTTTGAAAAGTATTGTTTTGGTAAAAAAACAATAATGCTGGAGTATGACAACCATGGTATCTCAGTTCATGTGTGAATATACTCCCATCTCCTGCCATCCCAGCAATCCCTTGGCTGAGATCTGCCTGTTCTCCGTTACACCGGCCCATGATTCTTGTCCTCTCTTACACCCACTTCATCACTTTGCTGCCACGTGCCCCGAAAACTGTCCTGGAAGTAAACCAAGGCCAGGCGCTCCTCTTAAGTAAGTGTGTCCCTGAGAACATAAAGTGAGGACACACTCTAGGCTCTTGTGTTGCTCTGTTATGTCACCACGTCTCAGGCTGAGGGAGCCCCCCACACACACACACACACACACCTCTTCTCTCTGGTCCAAGGAGAGAGTAGAAACTGATAAAGAGCCACTTCCTCCTCAGAAGATCTGTTTGGGCTTTGCGATGAAGCAGAGCCAACACGTTTTGTTTACAGAGGCCTGGCCAGTCTTTTCTAGGACATATGACATCAATAAATGGCTCAGTACCAGCTACTGCACTGCTAGTTATACACATTTACACTTGTGGAAGTGTGGGAACTTGTCTGGGTTTGCTATAGCTAGTTCAGTTAAATGTTACAACTGTTACAACAACAACAAAAAAAATGATAAAATAAAGGTATCAGCATTATTCAACAAATGTTATTCCTGGCAGTATGGAGAGGGCTTTAATGTTATGATGTGTAGCGGGAGAGTGAGGACCCAAATGCAGAGAGAGGCAGGCAGGCAGGAGATGGTGGAACTCAGAGATTTAATACAACAAAAAACGGCAGTACAAGGACTGGAACACTCACAAAATAACAAACCGACGGGCAAAACATAGGCAGGAGCAAACGGGCACATGCAGGAACAAACACAGGGAAGAAACACAGGGAAGAAACACAAGGGCATGGCCACAAAACAATCTGACACAAGACAAGGGGAACACAGAGGCTAAATACATGAGGTGATGGGTAAATCAGAAACAGGTGAGACAACAGGTGAAGCACATCAGGGCGGGGCAGGACAATCACAAAGGAGGGAAAACACAGGAAGTAAATTGGACGAGACAAGACAGAAAACCAGACTATCAAAATAAAACCGGAACCAGAAATAATCACCAAGGAACAGGAATACACAATACAAACGCACAGTTAAAACAGGATAAACAAACACACAATGAACAGGGGAATAAGGAACAGAAGTATACACAACAGGGAACAGAAATACAGAATAAAAATACAAAACAGCAACGGAAATGTCCACAACCACAACATTTAAAAACATAATTTAGACCTTATGTTGGGAAAAAAAAGAAAAGAAAAAAGAAGTTATAATGGAAAAGTTATACTGACAAATGAATTAGGGACCTCTTTTTAATTTCTGTTCTAAAATGTCTGGGTGTGTGTTGGGGAGACAAAGTATTTCTAAAATCCTGGCTACGAACCTGCAAAGAGAGCGAATATGACATAGTGAATAACAATAAAATGTGTTGTATAGAATTCTGCAAAAGACTTTGATGCAGCTATAAAACATATTGTCTTAAGTTTGAGATTTTTTTTAAATCAGTTTATGTGAATGTATTGATGGTAGCCGGTACAGAACTACAGTAGTTCTCATGTTTCTTCTAACTTGATACGTACCGAAACTTTTGGGAAATATTGGCAACATTAGAAAAAAAAAGCAAAATAGTTACATTCCAGTGTGCCCCTCATATGGTACTTTGTTTTATCAGAATTGTTGCAGAAAATCCTGATGCTAATGAGACAATGAGAACATGTGTGCCCATTGTGTGTGTTAGACCCCTCTCTGCTCCACGGTGCATCTCTTTCTGGCAGGTTAGCTGGAGGAGTTTGGCATTCTCGGAGCTTCAGAGTATATTTAACCCTGTGGCTCCCCTGCCGGATGGCCCTGCCATATACGGGCCTGAGCGCAGGCAGGCTGGGAATGACTGGGTGCACATGGGCTGGAGAAACAGCAGCGATGACAGGATGATGGCTGAATGTTGAGCAAGATAGAGGGAGTCCACTATGAAGAAGTTGAGAGAGAGTGACGTGGACAAGAGAGTGTTTATTGCCCCCTTTGCTTGTTTTTTTATTGACCAGCTGTGACAGACTCTTTTTTTCGGCCTTGTAGGCAGTTTATAGGACGAAAACAAACCAAAAACGGCTGCTTGGTAAAGCGATGAGGTGGACTTAAAGATACTCCAGCTGCATGCTCAATTACATTTGATTGGTGGCTTTTATCAACTGATGTCTTTATCAACTGTCTTTTGTCAAACCAGAAAGACAACAATAAAGATACACAACCACAGCCCCCCCAAAAATGTCTGTCAGAAGCTGTTGGCAGTACGGATGCAGGCTGCAATCAGAAAAACAAGCAGCCACGTGAGAGAATATAGAAATGTGACCTTGCAGACACAAGTGTCAACATTTCTGAGCATGTCACAATATGTTCAAGTGTGAGTGTGAGACAGACAGAGAGCATGGTATGCATCAGACAGGTGTGTGTGTGTGCGGGCATCCGAGTGTGAGTGCACATGCAAGTGTGTGTGTGTGTGTGTGTGTGTGTGACAGGTGTTTAGCTAGAATGGTGCTAAGCTTTAAGTGCTGTTCCAACCAAGCCCTATTCCTGGGTTTACACACACAGACACACACAGACACACAGACACACACACACACACACACACATACACACACACACACATACACACAGTTGAGTAATTATTGATAAAGTGGCATCATTTTTTCAATAAGCTACAGAAACCCCTCCCTCAAACAGTGATTGTCCAATCATAGCTTAGCAATTGTAAGTAGGCAACGGCAGGCATAATGGAGGTCTGTCTTTGAATTGCCAGACCTATTTCCACAGCGCTGTGTCAGCGATGGAGTGAGGTCTGGCTACACCACACATACATTCTAGAATAGAAGAAAAAACACTCTGGCTTGTTTGCATTTCTTTAAACCAATCACAATCGTCATGGGCGGCGCTAAGCTCCTGGTGCAGCGACGGTGCCTCTGCAAAATACTCTCAGTAAGAAACTTGTTTTGGTGAAACATTTGCACTTAGGGTGGCGAGCTCTGGAATGGCTAATTCCCCGCAAAAGGAAATGCCACATGAAATATTAAATGAAGTTAACAGTTCACACAATACAGTAACGTTAGCTATTTAAAATCAGCTGGATACACAGTTAAACATAATTTGCTCTTACCGGTGTATCGTCAAATTAAACGTTACTTCGTCCGCAGCAATCAGTCACGAAACGTTGGCATTTGCTGGATGGCTCTCCGACTACTTTTACCAACCAATGTTTATGTTGATCTGTTTACGATGGAGATCTGGCCAGGAGCATTTTTTCAACCGTGTCTTTATCTTGCCCGGCGTAATAAGCTGCAGCTACCCCCCTTGACTGCAAGGTTTTTACCCTCGCTAGCTCACTGCAGATGACAGGCCATGCTTATAAAATAAAACTTTTTCCATAACCGGTGGGCAAGCACATCTGTTAGACAGTCAATACCGTAAACATTTTTTTTTGTAAATCTTTACAATCATTTACAGAAAGAACCAAGCAGGGCTGCCTTATTGCACAATCCAAATTTTTGTCACAGAGATGCTGATTCACATGGGACTTGATGAAACATGGTAGGTCATTTGCAGTGGAATTTTTACCTACAAATTAAAGACATTTTATTTGATTTGCACGGGAATAAGATCACAGATGAGATTGTTAGAAATTATTAGAGGTCCCCAGGTAATACTAGTCCCGAGTAAATAGATAGCTTAAGTGTTGTAATTGTAAATGTTTATAGGTTAAAGTATTACAATTCTGTCATGTGCAAGCAGTTGCAACACATCTCATTAACCAATGACAAATGGCTCAAGGTGTATGCTACCTGAGTAGCTAACAAAAACATCTCACTTGTGTCACAGCGCGCATGCATTGACTCAAAAACACTGGCTGCAGATAACTGTATGCAGTTAGATTGTAGTGGTCGGGCAGGGCTACAGGATGGTGACCCCCAAGGCCCATAAATCACCCGCAGTATGCGTGGAGCTCGATTATCGCTCCAGTGCTGGAACCAAAAGAGCCCGGTGCTGAAAGAGGAGCCAAGTAAATAATATAACACTGAGTCCATCACCGTTGCTCTGGAACAATTCTCTGTGGGATCCTATGATGGGCACTAAGAGCAGAAAACCACGGCCATGGCCTTTTAGGAAGATAATGTAATAGATATATAGAATAAATGATGATTTTTGTTAATAAAAGAAAGAAAAACTCCTTTCATGGTTAGTCTTGGGATTCTTTTGACACAACAGTAAAGATTTCACTGAAAAGAGATATTTTGTCTATGTCGTATATATGAAACTAGTTTTTACTGTCTTTAACAGTCTCAAAAATTAATGTAATTGACAGTGTAAGGGGTCATGGCTACAAAGGACCGCCAAAATAGTTAGCTGAACAGAAGGTCTCATTTCTCCAGAGCCAGTTGACAACACTTCCTATTAATAGTGAGGATTGTCCTTGGATATTTTTATAAAAGGAGATGGTGTGTGAGTGTGTGCATGAGGAAAGTAAGGCA
This sequence comes from Perca flavescens, assembly GCF_004354835.1. NCBI lineage: Eukaryota > Metazoa > Chordata > Actinopteri > Perciformes > Percidae > Perca > Perca flavescens. The sequence continues at coordinate 8,096,396 of NC_041345.1, read as the reverse complement.
GAAGGGGATAAAGCTTTCTAAGAGAAGACAGACAGAAAGAAGCTCGTATTACAGCAGCCTTACGCACCGCTCGGCTAATGCGTCAGACTTTGTATCACCTTCCCCAAATCTCCTCCTTCACCCTTCTCCGTACACTTGATGTCACTTATTCCATGTTTCTCTGTTTCTTCACGCGCGCACACACACACACACACACACACACACACACACACACACACACACACACACACACACAGAGGTCTATTTTTAGCATGCGGTGGGGTTTGAAGGTAGAGTTGTGTCAGCCCCTTGTCTCACCCCAGCTCCAGGCCTTACAAGGACCCCCCGGCAGACACTGTTACCTAGCAACCGGCTGTGTTTGCACCTAAGCTGTGAAGGTCCAGCGCACGTCCCGCACCTGGCCTTCATCATTTTAACTATTAAAGTCACCATCCCCCATCCTCCTTCACATCATCATCATGTTGATCGTGGTTCGGCGTGCTAATGCAGCACAAAAGAGAGATGTGAAGTTGTGGCCGTTGTGTGTCCAGTTGTTGTGAGGAAACAGAGTGTGAGTGTGGAGTGCCATAAAGTGTATGAAAATGCATTTGGTGTACTTGCTGTTTGAAAAGAAAAAAAGGATTGTTATTTGAGGATATCTTTCCTTTTTTCCTTTCATGTATGATTGGAAATGATTTAGTGTCAATACTTAAAAAGTACTCCACCATTTTGGCATTTCACTCAAGATAGACAGTTCCACACATTCCTCTTCCTTGTTAAAACCTGGTGCCTACATTACCCACAATTCAACTTGACTGAGATTCGGGTGCGTTATGCTAGTAGCAGCTAATAAAGCAAGAGACGAGGAGGTCAGGTAAGCGGTCACTTCTTTCTTTTTTATTTTCAAACTTGTAGTCTTCAGACTCAACAGAAGCTGACTCAAGTGACATGACAGCAAGATCTTAATAATATTGTGAGTTGATGATATGTATTATAGTATCAATATCAACTTCATATATGTTATTGCTGGGAAATATTCTTATTTGATTTTTTTGCCCAGCGTTAGATGAGAAGATCATTAACGCTCTCTTTGTATTCTAAATATAAAGCTAAACTGCTAGCAGGTTGTTAGCTTAGCTTAGCACAAAGACTGGAAAATGGCTAACCTGGCTCTGTCCAAAGGTAATAAACTTTGTGTACCAGGACCTCTGCTTACTATTTAAGTTATGTCTTGTTTGTGTAAAATCGGTCAGCTGTATCCCCCTTTTTTCAGTCTTTGTGCTAAGCTAAGCTAACTGGCTGTACATTATTTGCCTTTATTTGCACAATAAAGGGAATTAATTGGCCCCAAAAGACTGACAGTTCTTTAATGCCATCATCATTATCTTAACTATCGGCTTTGAAGTTATTATGACACGCACCTTTGAACATCATCCTTATAATCATAATCACACTGTTACCAGGATTCTCATAATAGCCAATTATAACAACCATCATTATTATCTTTCTATGCCGAGTCACCATTTTATCCCATTTACCCCCGATGTCCATCATGTCATAAAGTCCAATTATGTTAATGATCCCAGCGAGACACAGGGGAGCAGCAAAGAGTGTGACAGTGAGCTGTGATTGTGATGGCAGGGCTAGAAGGAGAGCAGAGGAGAAGAAATGTCGAGGCCATTAGAAAGCGACAGCTGCTGGAGACAGTGACATGTTGAAAGACAGAAGAGGAGCACAGACACTCAACTGCAAGCATGAGTCCTGTGAAAAAACAAACGCGACAATAACACAGAATTTGCCAGTGAATTAAGGGTCAAAATGGGCGGTGATGTTTAAAGTTAAAGGAGCAGCGTAAGGACGCTGATATTTGGAATCATATTTTACATTAATGGGGTCAGATTTAATAAATTAGAAATCAAATAAATTGAGGCCTCCTGGTTCCTGGTCTTTAGGATCACAACTACTCTGACTGTTCTTAACTTTTTTCAACCTTGAAATAGCAGATCAAACAGTTTGAGCGAGCCATTTCTGGTGTGGTTTAAAGTAAAAGTCATAAGTGAATCACAGAGGGCAGAAAACTGCTGCTGCGCTGTTCCTTATGGGAGGAAATTGGTTGCATCTCTGACCACAGATCAGATTTTTGCGTTCGACCGACGAGTCAAAAGGTCTCACGGAGAGAATTGAGCAGTTTTCTGCCCTGTGTGAGTCAATGTTGATACTTTAAATCTGCAAAACTAATATTTTTGGTCACTTAAAGGCAGTGGAAACAAGGTGTGAGCATTTAGCAGTCCATCATTCTTTGGTAACTCCTGTCATTTCCCTTTTCCAAATTTGTTTTAGCTGAAAGTCACATTTCCCCTGACTTGACTGGAGGATTATTCAGATCACCTGGGTGTCAGGACAGGCTCCTAAATAAAAATTAAGATCAGCTTGGTGCATTTCCCTCTCGGGTCAATAGGGTGTGACGACACCCTGTCTTTAGGGCCTTGAGTTATGCTACGTTTACACGTGGCCAGCTATTTTCATAAACGGACATTTCAACCTCTCCGTTTTCAGAAAAGTGTTTGTTTATATGTACCCATGTATATATGCCGTCAATGCAGTCAAGAGCACGCCAGACCTGTAGGAGGCGGTGTAACGAGAAGCTCAAGCCCACGTTAGCCAATCAGAATCCCGACAATAGTCTTCCCTTCGTGTAAACGGGGCCCCAATGCAGGTCTCGTTTCAGCAGAAGTTGTCAGCCAGAAACTCAGGTCTTTAGGCCCTTGTGAGACTTCTTTCATGTATTTTGCTTTTCTGATTGGGGGTGATTTTGAGCGTTGTGAAACCAAGCTTGAGTGACTATTAAAGAACACCTTTCCACTAATGATAACTGCACACCGGCAGGCTTTATTTTGTTATTAGTTTATTCATTGAAACTCCCTTATATGCATTTCCTTATTATTGAAGAGGCATATGTTTATCATTTGAGGAGGCATTTTGTTATAACTGAAGAGGCATCTTTTCATTTTTATTAAGGAGGCATTTTTTCATTGTTAAAGCACTTCACAGCATTTGTTTCTCCAAGTAAATACTTTTTGTATTATGCGGTTGGGAACTAGTTCTCAGGCTTCTTCCACATCAGCTGCAATCAGTACCGCAACAAGCACATTTATCAACTCTGTGGTTTCATCAATATAAGCTACCTTATCCAAATAGTGATTGTAGCTGCTTTAATGCAAATCACACAATGTACACACGGTGAAGTTCAAACTTGTTGCACTGGGCTTTGTTCATATGGAACGTGTTGATATCAGTTAAATGTTCCGATTATTAAATGACTGCAAGGATTAATGGGCAGAGTTAATCAAAACACTGATGCAATGCTTTTAATTACACACCAATATACTACATATATGTAGCGCTGTGTGTGGTTATTATTGTTTGATAAAGCAAGTTATGATACAATGCATCACAGTAAGATGAACTGTGTAGAACTTGCCATATTCAGAGATTATCATATTTCACTATTTTCCTTGCAACAATTATTTTTCATGAAAAACGAAAGTACTATCATACACACACACACACACACACACACACACACACACACACACACACACACTCATTGGCCTAAGTTTCTATAGCACGCCAGAGACTTTTTTTTTCTCACAAAACTGAATAAAAACCAACTTCACTGGATGATGATGATGTTGTGATGACCGATTTATTACAGTATAGAAATTGCTTACTTCTTACACATAAGCTACAACAAAACTCTTCATATCATTAAATCATTCATTTTGAAAAATCACTATTCTCAAAAGTGGACAAATGCAATAAATCTAGTGAAGCACAGGCATTTTTTTTTAAATACATCATCTCAAAGTTACATAATTGTGGTTTTTAAGACATTGATAGAAATGTGTAAAAATCTAATTTCTCCAGGATCAATAAAAAATATTCCATATGTGAGCCATTCACAGCGGCCGGGATAGCAAAGTGAGGACGGTATAAGTTACTCATAATAAACTGTAGTTCACATTTAATAAAAGATGATATCATGTAAGTGTGGATAGTACTGTTGCAAGAAACGATTAAGCTGAAATCGTTTTCAATTCAGAGAGTGGAATTTATGTAAAAAGAAATTAAAAAATATACATGAGAGAGACATTACCAATATATAAGAGAACCATATTTAAAACACAGTTCTTTCCAGTTTAAAGCCATCAGTGAGGAAAGGACTTTAACGTGTAAACTGAACTCTACGCCAATAAAACATTATGTTCAGTCAGATGTTTGATCCCAACAAACTAATAAAAAGGTAAACTAAAGATATTAATTAACTGATTGTCAGCTTGGTTTAACTCATGCTGTCATGTGACACTATGATGTTTTCAGTGTTAGTAGAAAGAAGACCGATAAGCAGACGGAGGAGCACGGCCATAAACTGAGCGTAACGATCAACTCCTCCTAGTTTCCACAGGCACCAGACTCTGGCCAGCAGGGACTGTCAGGGTCCCACACACACACACACACACACACACACACACACACACACACACACACACACACACACACACACACACACACACACACACGCACACACACACACTGTCAACATGGTCCAGTTCTCTCATTGGCATATGCATTTTTCTTTGTTAGTAGCACATTATACATATATAATATCTGTTTTATAATAACATGAAGAGTAATAATAAGAAGAATACTATATTTTACAGGCTTGATTTGTCCGGTGCCAGTTAGTTAAACTGCTCTTTTAATGTCATGACAATAAAAAATATCATTCTGATGTCTCTTTGTAAGAATCACTATAAAATCTGTGTGTGTGTGTGTGTGTGTGTGTGTGTGTGTGTGTGTGGTGAGCTGATGTGTCCTATAGGTTGCTGAAGAGTTCATTTTTCTTGGTCCAGTCCATGGGCGGGGCTCTCTTGTTGGAGCGTTTCTGGTGGGCGCGCTCTTTGACCTGCTGCAGGGACAGGTTGAGCGCTGGGATGACGTCTGCGATGAAACTCTGATGAAAAAACGGGAACAAATGATGTTACATCATGTTTATTTAAAAAACAAAAAAATCATACAAAGTTGTTGTGCTGCAGGATATTTCCTGAGACGTACCTCAGGTGGGGTGTTAGCGGGCGGGGTTGTGAGCGAGGTGTTGGACGAGGCATTGGATGGAGAAGGACTGACTGACAGCTTTGAGTCCCTCTCTGCCTCTTTGGCCCCTCTACCATTCACCTGGGAACACACACAGACTCAGCATCAGCATCACTTCATTATTATACCATCAAATCATTACAAATATAGACATTTATTAACATGGTCAACATTTACAAGGCAGTCACATCACTGTACATTTCAACAAGTGTGATTGGGAAACTATTCTTTTTTCCCAGCCTTGGTGCAGCACCAGACCTCACCACAGGGGGGCAACCTTGGATTTGAGGTGGGTTTTTTCTATTGAGGACACGTTTACCTTAGGTAGAGGTACCTATGAAGTGTTTCTCTAACACATTAGTTTAAGAAAAGCTTAATATTGGGAGGTATATGTAAATTAGTAAGACAAATTAATGGTGTGTTTTGAGCTTCCTTCTTAGTGTTTTTACGGTCAAACACGTCTGCTGATTTAGTGACGTGGGAAATCACAAACGAGGTATTTAGTACATCTGTGGGGATTTCCTTGGAATATATTGGGCGAGAAAGCAAACACAGTTCAAACTTTGTTTTGTAAGAGTGGTGACTGTTGAAATTTGAGAAACTCATCCTGCTCCTCTACCTGGTTGCATGGCTCATCATTTGATTCAGATTATTTCTTGCCCCCAGCGTTTTGTATAAGTTTGAATGAGTTGCAAAGGTTGCAGGAAGAGGTATTTTAAGTTCCTGCAAACTCAGTATCAGTGTCTCCTGTCAAACTAAATGGATTTTGAGCCCAGCCCAACCCACCACCCTTTAAAGACCGCATCTTCGACCTCGCAACTTCTCCCTGACCCCCCATGTAACTTTACTGCTGCACATACTGTCCCTGAGCTACGGGAAGCCCCGGTCAGGCTTCACTTGCCCTTGCATGTTTGGCCAAACGCCTGAGCGAAAGGCAGCCACGGTTGGCACAGTAGATTCTTTTAGCTGGTGTTTTAGTGTCCTCATACAAGTCTGGAATTATCTCTATCTTATCAACGCTGATTTGCGTCCAAGTCTAGCGTGTCCACCTGGGAACAAGACACTCTGGTAACCTGAGAGACACTTAAAAAGCATTCCTGTGAGGTTAGAAAAGCACACACGCATACATAAAGCTTGTGTTTGTTGGAATATACAGTACAGGATTTCAAAGCAAAAGTTTGACATTTTGGGAAATAAGCTTGTTCTCTTTCTGGTGGAGAGTTAAATGAGAATATTTATACCACTCTTACATCTGTATTTCAAATATGCTAGAGTTTATTAAATACAGACAGACTCGGATCACCACAGCTGTTGTAAACAGGGACTGTGAGGTTCCATTATGGAAAACACTACCCCCAACTATAAGGGAATGTCCCACTCTGGTCACCTTTAAGAGCCAAGTAAAGGTGTGGCTTAGAGCTAACCAAACGTGCAACCACCTCTAACTGTATGCTGTACCGTATTAGCCCAGAGGAGCATACTAATGAATTGTCCTGTTTTTCTTTTTCTTTCTTCCTGTTTCTCCCTGTTTTTTGTTACTACTGTATATCTTTTGTCCTTTTTATTGTAACGTCAACCTGTATAATGGACTACAGATGGAAATTGGCCCTTGGGCTACAATCTGGCATTTTTATGTGTACTGTCATCAAATGTGTATTGTCCTGTAATAATAAAATAAAAATAAATATGAAGCTACAGCCTGCAGCCACTTACCGTAGCTTAGTTTAGCAACAACTACATTTACTAAATTCACTCACCAGCACCTCTAAAACTCTAATTAACTTCTTATGAGTTGTTTGTGTATGAAAAAAAAAGTATAAAAACAACAATTTTGTGTTTTACGGAGGCGTTATTGTGGGACAATTTTTTTTTGGGCTGAGAGCAGTAACATCCTGGAGTCTCAGAACCAAGATATATCTATCACATAACCATAACAAAATAGTCTTTTGCCGTTTTAAAGGTGTGTTCAGACAAAAAGAGAAACATATTTTCGCCTTGCGAGATTTGACTGCCGCTGATCATTGGTGTTTATTCGTCAAACAGCTAATGTACCAGGTGTACAGACGTTAGCTGTGGTGTAAAAGGTAGAAACGGACGCGCAGACCGTGGCAGTGGGAGTGTGACTGGGTGTACTTTCTGGTATTTCCCTCCAGTCTTTCTCCTTTTTTGTTCTCGTCCCTGTACGTTTATGAAGCATATAATAGTGTTGCAGAGATGCCGCACTTTTGCCTGGTTCCCCTCGACAAAAAGCCAATGGGATTTATTCTATTGACTTTTGGATTATAGCGGAAAATAAGCTCTGTGGCAAACAAAGATTTATGATGCTTACACGTTTTCACATTTCAGGCATCTAACCAAAAACCCATCCAAAAAACCCATTGACTTCGAGACAAGTGCAAAACTGCTAACTCATTTACAGGTTTTAGAACTCAGTCCTGCAGCACTCTATGAAGCTCCAGGTCAGGCAAGAATGCTTCTTTCACGTTGAAACATTTTCAAATCGCGCATCTTGGCGTTATTTTGTGTCAAACTAAATCTTACCATTGACTTTGTATGGAATTGCGCGGCCTCTGAAATTCGCTTTCATTCTGTCTGAACACACAGTTCCACTTCAGTTTTTGTACAGATTCAACAAACAAGCGTATTTCCCAAAATGTCAAACTATTCCTTTAAGTCTGTGAGTAAGTTCACTTGCCTCCTACAGTAAGTGGTGGCCAGTGTGTCTCATTGGGATTATGCCCAAATACGTCAGCAGGATAAACATGAAGTTGCTACATTCTTCATGTCTCGGCTCAAAAGCGTTGCTTCTAGTTTTAATATACTTTTTATACAAAACGCTATTAACTGTGGGGTCAAGCCACTTCATCTACCGCCGGAATTTTATTTTGTATACACAATCTGTCCTTCAAATAATTTAAAGTTAATAGAGTACTAGTTGGGTGCGGTTTTCCTCAAAGCACCATACAATGAATGCCAGAACGGTTAGACAATCACAGGAAGTCCGTCGAGTACACGTCTCTGTGATTAATAACTCACTTCGCCAACGTCTCAGTTCTCTGATGTGGCAAACCACACCTGAATGCCAAAAATTCTGCGTGTTTCTTTGAAACCCTGTGTGACCTTACGAAGAGCTACAGAGTATTCAAAGCAGAACTATTATTGTTCTCCTCTCTGTCAGGAAGGAGAGGCTCCATCAGAGAAGAAGGGAAGTTGCTGCTGTGGGAGACCGACAGCTCTTCACACACTTCAAAGTTTAAATCCCACTTTTGGCTTCACTCTAAAGCAGATCTCCAAACCAAATGATAGCTCTACACTCTTTTTAGTGTCATCCTGCATAATGTGTCTCTGGGATATATTTGCTGCTGGTGTAATCTTACCGTCCCCTCCATTCCTCCGTTAATCACAGGCTCAGGCAGCGGACCTGTAGGCATGAAAGTGAAACAAGAATCAGTCGTTGGACTCCAAAAATATACAACTCTTCCCCTGTCTGTCAGGACTCATATCATGTCGTGATACTTGCAGTCCTTCAGTCCTGCACCATCTGCTCCACTCTGCTAGATCAAGCATCTCTCTGCAGCTCACCTTTCATTCCACCAACACTTACTCTATTACATAGCGCAAGTGTGAGCAGATCATCTATTATTCACAGATGGTTCATCTTCTATGAGATTGGGCTCCTCCTGGTGCTCTTTACCTCCCCTCATCCTCCTCCTCATCCTCCAATGCATAACACAGACCCTCCACATATCAGATAGCTGTAGTGGAACGTTTCCTTGCAGTTTTTCCTCATTGGCATATAGCCATGTTCGAACACCAACTTCATTTTCAGATGTGGAAACTCATCACAGAGGTCCGACACATCTCTTACCTTCCATCCCTCTGATCCTCCGCACAGCCGAAAAAGAGTTTTCTAGCTAGTGATGATTATTACTGGAGATAGCAGCCGGCCCTCCAGACTTAATCTGAGATTAGAGTCCTCCACAGGTCTTTGCTGTGCGTGTTTGCGCTCCCGAGTCTGAGAGGAGCCTCTCCAAGTCCCAGTACGGCTCCAGCTCCAGGCTGAGAGGCCACTTGGAGTGAGCGCCTTGGAAACCAAACAAAGCTGCCGGCCAGCCGGGCTGCTCAGGGAGAGGCTGTGTGAGTGAGTTGACGTTAAAAGTCGCTGAAGGCAGGTGCCCTCTGAGTGGGCAGCATGTGAAGTGCAGGCAGTTACCTGGGAAACGCCTCGCTGGAACCTCTCCCCTGTAGGGCGGCATCGTTTTTAATCTGGGACTGGAAACACTGGAGGGTTTGAGAGTCCAGGAAATGATGAACCATCTGCCTCTCATTCAGTGAAGGCAGTTCAGTTTCTGTTTTGCCCCCCATGTGGTTCATCGCACAAAAGTACACAACACAGGACAAGGCACCCACGTGCTTACCGATAGATCTAACTAATTTATTCATAAATGGAAACATGCTTTTAAACCGTTGACAAATATTAACGGAAGAACAATCTATTTCCTCTGTCTCGGATACAGAAGGCTGCATCTCCCCCCTCCCACAACCCCATTCTTCAACTGTTGCCATGCCAACAACTGGCAGCAGCATGTTTACATGAGGCATCTGAGTGGTACTCAAACACACTCACACACACACACACACACATACACACACCACCTGCCTGTGGATCTTTTTCTGTGGAGGGACAGCCCTCAAACACAGAAACTAAATCACAGGCTGTAGTAGGGCTCCCCCTGGTGGCCGTGGTAGATATACCAGGACCTGTGTCATGTCAAAGTGCCTTTGAGCATGGCACTGAATCCCCTACCAGCTCCTGGGATTACCATGTCTGACCGGTTTGTGGATTTGGAGAGAAGGTCTCAAAAAGAGGATCCCTTGAATCAGTCATGTATTCATTTATTGATCTTGAAAGTTCACTAATGACCTTTGAAAAATCAGTTTGACAAAGAAGTCTAGACAATGATCCTCTTATGGGATGTTTTTGTGGAGCTTTCGGGGCTCCAAAATCTCGTGGCCTTTATCAGTGGATGGAGTTATCACAGGACTGAAATGTCACACTTTAGGTCTCCATGACAACTGAACAAACTTCATCTGCTGATTAAGGCCACGGGATGCAGTTGAACCATCCAGAAAATCGCAAAAAAGGTGATTTTCTTTTCTTTTTTTTTGGTGTCAAGTTGCGAGAGAGAGAAAGATCAGCATTGAAGCCTTTCACAAGCAACACTGATACTCTGATGTGTCCGAGCTGATCTATTTATGTTTAAAAGATTAACTTTCTCCACAGGACTTGGGGGCAGGAAGTGGCTCAGCGTCTCGGTCTGCGTTTCTTGGCAGGGGGAGAAAGAAAAGGAAAAAAAAAAGTCATGCAGGATAGAGCGAGAGAGAGAAACAATTTAATGAGGAGAGAGCCAAGAAACTGTGTGACAGACTTCTAATCTGTAAAGAGTTAAGAGGAGGACAGGAGGAGGTGGCTTCTAGTGACTACAACATGTCTATAACTGTGACTGACAGTGAACCTGGAGTGAAACATTACGAGCTAATTGCAGTCATTCACTCCGTCCTTGCCAGACGACTGCAGTTGAACTTGTGCTGCCTCTTGATGGTGAAATTGTGTGTGTGTGTGTGTGTGTGTGTGTGTCCTCTTACCAGTGAGGTGGTCCGAGGTGGGGGCCACTCTGCACTTCTTGAAGTAGGCGTCTGTGTCAGGGTCCACCACCAGCAGACGTGCTTCACTCCCACCGGCTTTAATGATGGCCACGACTTCTGAATGTGTCTTCCCTTCTACTGACAGACCGTTCACCTGAGGAGAAAAAGAGATCATTTTAGATTTAGTTTCTTTTTTATTTTTTTATTTTACCCTGGTTGGTTTTCCATTCAATCCTGCGTAATATTTCATGTATGTATTTAAATGTGTTAAATGATGTGGACTGATGTATGTTTTTTAAATGTGGACCCCAGGAACAGCACAGCTAACGGGGATCCTATAATAAACTAAACTTCAAAATTAATAAAAAGTTGCTATTGTTTCTTCTTCTTTTTTTTTGGAAGGGGGTTGTCTTGTCTCTGTTCCCAGAGAAGTGAACAAACAGTTTTATCACTGTCAAGGATTTCATTCTCAATATTATCACTTTGTCTCCAGGGCAGGAAATCCTGCACGGAAAACGCACGTACGCATGCACACACACATTCTTTCAACCGCTAACTTGCAAAACAATAACATGCTCAGTACCAAAAAAATATTTCTTCTTTTCATTTTGTCCTTTAAATCAACTTTTACCACCATGTTTACATGTGGTACTTTAACTCTGTGGTATACATTAACTCAACATGTCAGGTGGCTCACTCCCACACCAGCTGAGTGTTCTGGAATAAAATCACCATGGGAAAGCATGTGAGAAATGTCTCGAAGGATGTGTGTGTGTGTGTGTGTGTGTGTGTGTGTGTGTGTGTGTGTGTGTGTGTGTGTGTGTGTGTGTTTAGGTCATAGGGTGGACCTGCACGTCTAAGCCAGTCCCACAGAGGAAGCTGGACAATAGCTGCTTGGCCAGTAACAGCAGTAACAATGGCTGTCCGCTCCCCACAAAGCCCCGCTCCTCAGTGGGTGGTGTGGCTGTCTGGGGCCCTCTGGGGGACTGCAAAGCCCTCGCTAGACTTTCTTACAGACCCTAACCTCCATGGTACTTTTAATCCCTCTGTCCTCTTTTTGTCCTCCTTCTCCTCTGATTCTTCCATTCCATTTCCCTCTAGTTCTTATCGCCATTCACTTAGAGAACGAAGGATCGTTAGCTCTGATTTAACCATGTGCTGAAATAATGTATTAGACAAATTCATTGTGTCTCTTCTGCTTCTGCTAAAGAATAAGTGGAAGTATGGTTGGTAGCAGGATATTCCAACCACAAGGTTTTATGATTTTAAGGTCTATTAGAGGACAATACAAAAGTGGGCATGTGGCCTGTGGTTGGCTTAAAGGTACAGCAGTGTCTCTCATACATTAGCTCAAAATGTCGCTGTTGAGCATAACAGTATCATAATGAATATTTTTCAAAACGTCAGAACTTTGAACAAACATTTTAATGACACACTTGCTGTTTTCACCAGAATTGTCTGACGTTTATTTTGAGCATCTTACATCTTACTTTGTGTTCTGTAAATTGCAGGAATTCACATTGTAATTTTAGTTTTTGTTTACACACACATCACAGCTCTCTGTAGGCCAGTGTACACTAAAAGAAATGAGGTGGGCAGAGCTGACCCCAGACCAGTTAAGAAGCTGATTATTCCAGTGTGAGGCTGCTCACAGTGACAGTTAACACCAGAGAACTCTGGGGGATTTCAGACCCCACACAGCGGCTGTTAGTTCACAACACATTCCTCTGAAAATACAGTTAACTTTGGGAAAAAGACCTGACTGCTTCTGACTACCAGAAGGCCTAGTTGATACTACTGGAGAATATTTTTTTTTTTTGGGGGGTTTGGATAAATCAGATTACTTTTCTGTTAAATAAAACCTTTTCTATGTATTGTACCAACCTGATCTCACAGAATTCCGTGAAATGAACATTGCCCCTTAACTCCAAATCTGTGGCAGTTTCACGGAATCACAAAACAATTCGGTGATGGGCCCACGGAAGAATTCCGTGAAATGAACACAGCCCCTTAAATTAAGGAAAAGGTCGTGGGTGGGCTCACGTTTCCATGACACGTGGGACAAGAACGGGACAGTTGGGTTTAGGAAAAGAAGAACGGGATGCAGGACAAGAATGGGACGGTTGGGTTTAGGAAAAGAAGAACGGGGCGGTTACGGTTGGGTTTAGGAAACATGACATGCGGAGACATAATCCCCGGTCTCCTGGGTGAAAGTCCTGTGTTGTTTGACCCGTCCACCACCCCAACCAACCTCCCTATGCAGATTTTCGGGCCTTCATACTAGAGATGGCCCGATACCATTTTTTGCTTCCCGATACCGATTCCGATACCTGAAGTTGCGTATCGGCCGATACCGAGTACCGATCCGATACCAGTGTGTCATATATTTTATTATGTTATAACAACTGTATACTACTATCCCTGTATGGATGTGATATGATTTCTATCTTTGCTGTCTGGCTCAGGTTAAACTCTTTGTAAAACATGAACAAACACAAACAATGAATGTTGTAGAACTTTCTTTTTTTCTCCAGTTTGACAGTCAGTTATAATGGAAAAAGAACATAAATAAACTACTTTAATGTAGATTTTCTTTAGGGCTTTATTACGTGGTATCGGATCGGTGCATAAACTCCAGTACTTCCCGATACCGATACCAGCGTTTTAGGTAGTATCGGAGCCGATGCCGATACCAGTATCGGTATCGGACCATCTCTACTTCATACTACTCGCTACCGTAGTTGCTCCTAATGCCACGTCATCTTCTCATTGACTTTACATTGGCATTGTTTTCCGTGGTGGCCACACGGAATTTTCACACATTCCGTGCCACCACCACGTAATGCGCTGTTAACAGTTTGTGATCATTTCACGGAATTTTTTTTTTAAACGCTATTTAAAAACACGTTCTTCTGCATTTTCTTTCCTTGCTCTCCTCCGTCTCTCTGTCACTTGTGTCTCGCTCACACACACACACACACACACACACACACACACACACACACACACACACACTGCTCCTCCCACCATGCGGTGTTTGGTGTTTTTAGGCCTCAACGTCGCCTTCCAGGCAGCGCGGCAATTGTTATGTTTAGCAACGTTGGAGGCTTAAAACACCACAGAGCCCACCGTGCACACATAGTCTGCCTCCATAAAGCTAGAAGACGGAAAGGTTGGTATCTATCTCGTGAACACCTTTACAAAATCACACATTCACAATCACCGACCCGACTCTTAGTAAAAAAGCGATTGCGCCAGCTTTAGAAAGTTAACTAGTCGCAAGTTTGCAGTAAAATGCAGTTGGGTTGTCGAGGTGCAAACACTATATAGCAGCTGTGAATCACGGGGCGACACCCGCCACAAATTGCTTTCTAATCTGTGGGAAACACTGTCATGGACGCAGAGGCACGGTGCCGCTGTAAAATATCCTCGGGAAGAAACTTGTTTTGGTGGAACATATGTACGTTCAGAGGTAGTTTTAGTCGTGCAACAGGAAACTCAGATTCGACAGATAGTATCTGAGGAGCAGTTAACCATTATAATCCTCATGAATCGACCCAAGTTTAAAATTCCGACACAAAGAAAACGGAAGGTAACATCTGGCCGAAAGAAGCGACATCCGGCGGAATTACTATGTACTATTTCGTCCTAAAACTGTATGAAATGTCTTAAACCATATTTGAAGACCTGATATTCAGCATCAATCATTGATGGCAATGATGCAACTACAAGGTAACATGAGCGTGTACCAGGAGTAACACTCATTTTAAATTGGTATTTATAGCATTTGTCTTTGTCTATTTTTATTGATCACGGTATTGTTTTGACAGTTGTGACAGTACTTTGGGTACATTTTCACACAGCGTTCTCTTTCATACCTTATAGGTGAAGCCTGATTACACGCCATGCCATTCTTCTCTATTTTTATCCAAGTATTAAAAAGAAAATCAATACAGGCTGATTAGAGCGGAAGTATGACAGACTAATCAGGACGGATATTCTTGTGTATCTAATCAGTTACTTCTCATAGAGATGACTCTGTAACTATTAGGTTGAAAAGTAAATGTTGCTAATACTGCCAAGGACTTATATTTACGCTTCTTACATAAGACAAAGACTAAGCTAGAAGATCAACTCACCAGAACAATAATGTCCCTTTTATTACACCATACTGCATTCTCATACTTATTACAGTACCTGTACTATCCTGTCCTTGGACAGCAAGCCTGCCCTCTCTGCTGGAGAGTCTTCATCCACAGCTCTGATGTACTGGCCCGGACGCGCCCGCTCGCTGTGCAGGTTGAAGCCATATCCGTTCGGCCCTCGCTGGATCACACAGAGACGTGGCCGCAGTTCAGTGCACATCACCTCCTGGAAGAGACCAGAGGAGAGGAAAAACAGATACAGTATGTTAATACACCGTTACGTGACATGCATCAATAAACCAGAACATTAGCGTTTAAAAAAAATATCTCCACCATGGGTTCAGGAAGAACAAGAGGCACAAAGATTACGGAGAGCTCCAGTGAATCGTTAACCATGAATATAAAGCCGAGGTTGAACATACAGGTGGCTGCTGCATGCTGATGTGTTGTGCAGTATGTTATTAACAATCGTGTGTAAACTGAAGCTGCTGTTTGACTCCACGTGACTCCAAAGTGCTCGCCAGGAAGGAAGAGGGTCTTGGAGACATGTGATTGGAGGTCTGCTGGGAAGGTTTGTGGAGAATTGGGGGGGCAATCGGCGCTGCTTTGGCCATAAGGAAGGAACCGGTTCCGGTGTGGTCCGCAGCCCTGCTCGCTCCAGGGCCCGAAGGAGGACAATGGAAGCTGGGCGCTAACCTCTGACCGCCTCCCCTCGCCCCATCCAGTCCCACTCTGGGATGGCAGGAAGAGTTAAAGCTGTATTGTCATCCAGGAAAAAACTCTAGCTCAACTCCAGAACCTCCCTTCCGCTGTGTGGAAGAAGCAGGTTCTTTATTTAGAAAAAGGGGGGTTTTAATGGCTTTGTCATCAAAGAGGTGAACCTACGAAATACAGGAGCTACAGAGCTCAAGAGACGCAGCACTGGTCAAGATAATCTTTGTCGGTGTGGCCAAATCTGACCTGACACTGCCTCCACATCTGTCAACTGAACACTCGAAGACAATGAACAACCTCTATAAATAAGTCTGACTCACTTTCTACAGAAAATACTGACATCAGTGGACATACATGACTTGTACGATACGATAACGATACAACTTTATTGTCAGCCAGGGCTGAAATTCATTTTGCATCCCTGGGAAGCTTGTATAAAAAAAGAGGACACAGACATACATACAGACATACATAAGATGAATAACACCAAAAGACATACATGAAACATTACCACAAATGACATAAACACAAAGTAAGGAAACAAAGTATGTATAACAACAGAAAATGACATGAACATGCACACAGATAAGGTCTTGGAAACTTGAAAAACCCTGAAAAAAATATTGCACTGGATTGGATTGAATGTAGCTGATTTCACAATTTAACAAAGTATGAAATAGTTTTTAAGTCTGATGCGATTGAAAGAATGAACTCTGAAGCATCTGTTTGAATGCAGAAGCTGATATTCTCTGTGCAAAACATGTGAGGAGTCGTTTGAAATATTCCTGGCTGGTCTGAGCATACTGTTATTGTGAGCCTCCTGAAAGGAGTGTGCTACAGGTAGTCCTATAATCTTTGAACACATTTTAATTTGATCAAATAGCTTTGTTTTATTTTTAAACTGATAGGCTACTCAGCCAAGCAGTGCTACAATAGAGCAAGATCCTCTGAATTACTGATGTGAAAAACAAAGAAATGATTTGGCTACTAGCTCCAAAGAATCTCAATCTACAGAGAAAATAAACACAATGTTGTATTTTTTTTGCAGATAAATTCTATATGAGAGGTCCATGAGAGATTTCCGTCTATCATGACACCCAGATATTTGTAGACTGGGACTTGACTGATTACTGAATTGTGAATCTTCACTAGGGGCAGTTGACAATTCAGGGTTTTTTCCAAAGATGATTTCCTCTGTCTTCACGGTGTTAATAATGAGAGTGTTTTTATCACACCACTCCACTAATCAATCCACGTTACCCTGGTACAGTGTAGGGTCATCAAATTTGGTAGACAAGGTCAATAGAGTGGAGTTGTCTGAGTACTTTAACAGAAACTGGTTTGGCAAACTAGTGGTGCAGTCGGAGGTATATAAAGTGAAGAACACAGGGGAGCTAATACAGCCCTGGGGTACTCCAACATTAGTTGTCTTTGGAGAAGAGTGTGGGTCATTTACTTTGACTAGCTGAACCCTGTTTGTGAGAAATGAAAAATACCAAAGAATAAGATTTGTGGTCATTATAATAACTGACTCAACATTTTCTCTCATTTACAACTTGGCACAAGCAATGAGTGATTGTTATTTAAGACTTGCATTGTTCTAAGCTAACACCCAACCAGATGCGAAGAATCAACTTTTCACTTTTTCTCTTAGTAAGGCATCCAGAGTGGCTCCAAATGAGATTTACGTGGAACTGGAAACTGTATTTCTTAAGAAAGACTTTATTAATTAATTATCAAGAATATTTCCTTCCAACGTAATTTAACTTGGATTCTGTGGATCCAGAAGGATCTATCCATAAAAGCCATGCCCATTTGCGACTAGAAAGATTCTCTGCCATTTTTAATTGTGTCCAAATCAGTTTTTTCACTACTCCTCCTGCTAATTCTAAGCGATCTTCACCACATTTGGGAGAGAGCACCTCTGGACTAAGAAAAAGTAACCTTTTCGGACCAATCGATTTTACACTATATATTGCTGAGGACCAAAGTCCAAGTGTGCAGTCGATCAGAAGAGCGGTTCTCGAGAACAGCAAGCAATCGGCCCATTCTAAACGGGCCCTGCCCTTCTTATATATACTGGACAAATAGGAGAGTGGTATTCATCTTTTCATCGAACTCCCAGCATGATACCAAAATGTCAAAGTACAGGTTCTTACCCATAATGTGTAAAGGCCTCGAACAAAAACATAATGGAAAATACAACACAATGTCGCACACTTGCTCAGATATACAAAACATGAAATGTAATGGCATGTGAGGCTAACAGCAGTCTGTTCTCCTCATCATGCAGATTGTTCATCTTTGTGTCCATCGAGTGTGTGCTGAACATTTATGCTGCAGGTCAGATGTGCTCCTGATAAGAGTCCTACAGCCAGAGTTTCATCATAATGGTAACTGATTATACAAACGGGATTGTCTTTGATTGCACGTCCTTCACTTCCTCAAGTGTTACACCCAAACTTCAAGTGAAACCACCTAAACTGTCTTTCATTTATTTTAGTTAACGGTTGGTTTAGTTTCATGTTTGTTCTTATTACTGACATTCTCTCCTCTGAAAGCCTGGAATTAAATGAATTAAAACTATAGTGCGTAGTTTCTGTCACCCTCATGAGGAATTCTAAGTAATGACAACAACACTGTCGGCCGTCCACATGATACAAGCCTTCCGTGATCGCGCACACCCCCCCACCCCTCCTTCACACAGTTGCTAGTAGCTCAAGGAGGACACGGAGGATTAAAAAAACATGATGGACTCTTCAGAAGAGGTAATTACCTTGTAGTTTTTATGTCCTCTTCATCTCCAAAACTGAACGTCGCAGTTGTTCTTTCTCAGCGGTGACGTAAAAAGCATCACTTTGGCTTCTGCGAATGTCCCCGGACGGCACCATTTTGTAAATAAAGCCATACTGAGAAATACAGAGAGAGTTTTGTGTAGCTGATAGTCTTACTTAGCTTTGTATCAACTCATTTGGCAATGGCTTCAATGTAACGGACGTTCATTCATATAAAATAGTTGCGCACTATGGGGTCTATTTTAACGATCTAAGCGCATGGCGTGAAGCGCATGTTGCAGGTGCGTTTAGGGCGTGTCCAAATCCACTTTTGCTAGTTTGACGGCGGAAAAATAGGTCCGTGCACCGGGCGCATGGTTCAAAAGGGTTGTACTTAGTGTCTTCATTAATTCATAGGTGTGTTTTGGGCATAACATGCAATAAACCAATCAGAGTGTCATCTCCTATCCCCTTTAAAAGCCAGGCGCGTTTGTACCATGGTGCATTGCTATTATGATGGGGGATGTGCACCGTAATATTTTTATTTGTAATCTTTTGCATGTTTGTGTGCTGCTGCGCTTCCCTGTGTGTGTGTAACAAGCATAGTGTGCGCGCGTTTTGCAGGAGCCTAGGAGCATTTTACTAATTTGCTAAAATAACAATAATAATAACAATGAAATGCTGCGCTATTGACTTTAGACCAGGTTTTTGTTGGTCAGTGGCGTGATCACTTCCCGCTGCCTCAAGATAGCAATACACCAAGAATTCACCTGAACACACCTCCCTGTAAGACCAGCACGCCCATGGGCGCAAAGATGGGCGCAGCTGCATTTGCTATTTAAACGACGCGGGCGCTGGACGGGAAATTGACAACTGCATTGGTCTTAAACTAGCAAAGACACTTATGTCGGGCTTTGCGCTGCGCCGGGTGCAACATAGGGCCCTCTAGCTCTAACTCACAGAGCTTTCTGTCTTCAACTTTATCCGTGATGGCAGAGTAAAGCACTACAGATTCACACAAGAACTTAGGGAGCTCTCATTCTCTGTAACACACTCCATGATCTATCATTACTCAGTTCATGTGCCCAGTGTTAGACACCCGAAAGCAGATGAAACACTGAGTGCCATCGACACACACGCTACAGCCTTGGCATTAGACTCTCTGACACTCATCGGGTGCTCTGGCTGACGTTAAGCGAGGCTCTGCAGGGAGAGAGAGGCTCTGGCAGGGACAACAGAGGAGGGTTTGTGTCGGAGAGGAGTGGAGGGCTGAAGAATCTCCACGAGGGTCTGTAATCTGTGGAATCTGCTGAACACACACAAGCCAGGAGAGGAACCAAGGACCCACTACTTGTCAAATGTGTGTGTGTGTGTGTGTGTGTGTGTGTGTGTGTGTGTGTGTGTGTGTGTGTGTGTGTGTGTGTGTGTGTGTGTGTGTGTGTGTGTGCGCGCGTTTCATGCGGTAACAACAAATACAATGCAAGTTCTCCGCAACGTTGGAGCAGAAATCTGACAAACACAGCTGCCAGTTGCAAATAAACTGGGCACAGCAAAGATACAAACGCAGAACGTTGATGGGACGTTCTGTAAATAACAAACTGACAACATAATACTCCTCCCCCACATACACTCATACTGAACGGGTCTTATCTGCTGTTGAATGACACACAAATCTGTGTTCCCTAATTTACAAAGCTTTACAAGAGTACAACTAAATATTTGTTGCAGACAGGCTTAGCTTTGCCCTGAGGTCAGCTCAATTCGTACACTTCCTCTCGAACTCTTTATTTTGTTTAGAGTACTTCCCGGAGCCTAAAGCATCTGCATGTCCACATGGAGTGTGGAAGGAAAACACGGATTAATTCGTCAGCTTGTGCTGCTTCCTCAGATTTAGTTTGGTTGTTAGGCTGTGAAAATCATCGACTCATTTTGATTTTTTTCAAATAATGAAAAAAAGTTTTCCGGGACCATCGAGCAAATAATATGAGTCACACTCACTGTGGCATGAAATCTTATTTGGCACGCTCAAATACCACAAACCATCCTCATTATCAATATTTCTCGTGGTCACGCTAGCCAGCATTTTTTAGAGTGGCTTGTTGATGCCTGGCTTCTTTTATTAGATGTGAAATAGTTATTTTATTCCCTGCTCTCATTTCATCCGCTACATGCTATCTAATGAACGCCCCCTTTCCCATCGTGGTGTGTGTGTGTGTGTGTGTGTGTGTGTGTGTGTCTGTGCGCGCGCATCAGTGTTTTTGTGCATATGTTTGGGTGTGTTAAGTATTTAAATTTCTCTCACATGTTGGGAAGTTGAGCCAGCGCAGAGGGAAGCATATTGAAGGAAGATGTGTCAACAGTTCCTGTTGAATGTTTCCCTCCTCAAAAAGGAAAATTTGTGTCACTGAGAGAGTGTGTTTGTTCAGTCTCGAAACGCTGTTTTTCTGGGCCGAGAGGAACATTTTACACAATAGAAAAGAGAGCATTGATCTTCTTATCTAACAAAATAACATATAGGCGTATTTTCAAAAATGTGGACAAACCCCTTAAAAGTTTCTCTTCAACTTAAACTGACCATCAGCTGAGTTTCACAACTGACCATAATATGTTGCATACAGAGTTAAGTAACACTGGACAGTCCAAATAAAGTGTTGTGTAGAAAGTGGAATTGCATCATATTTGTTTTCACAGAGACACTTCTCTCTCTATCGTATTCACTCTAATGTCTGCTGCTGTTAAGCCTCTTATTTCTTTAAGATACAGTTCCAGACAGCTAGTGTAGTTCTCCCCCTGCACAGACTTTAATTATTTAGCAAACACAAGCAAGCAATTGCTTTGAATACCAATTACTCCAAAACAAAACCAGGGCCGGTGTTAATATTCTCAAAACGCAGTCACGAGTCACATTGAAGCTGTCTCGCTGCATCTCACTGCATCTGCTGCTGCAGCACATGGTTTATCGTTGTGTTTTTGAGAGCTCACAGGTTCCCCACCCAGAGGTCAATGTAACCCTGTTTTAGACTTCTGACTTCTTAGGTTCTGGTTTTCCTCAGGAAGCTGCGATTATCAATAGATAAGATATGGAGGCAAAGTTCAACTTACGTGCCTCTTTGACGCAGCTGCTGCAACTCCTCTGTGCAGCATGTATGGGGAGCTCTTTGTGCTTTTTTTTCAAATCCAGTATAATATGATTTTAGGAAAATCTTTGCTCCCTGGAATGCGGGTGAATATTTAAAATGAAAGACAAACGGGTCAAGCAACAAGGGTTGAGATTACTAGCTATTGCTAATTAGTTGAATTCAACTCGTACTATCTTACACCACTTCATGTTGGCGCTATCGCCAAAATCAGCAGGATTTATCCGCTGTGAAGCATGAATATTTGTATATAAAAAAAAACAGCAATCCATCCAATAGTTTGGCATTGACAGCCACAGAGCCGTGCCGCTAGCGTCTTGAAAAAGTATTGAATGTCAGCATTTATATGGTATTTCTGCAAAAAAATAATAATATCATAATATCCATCCATCATGTTTATCACCCTCTGACTCAGCCACCGGAGATTAACATCCGTCAGGTGTTTCTGCTGATTGTGTTCGACAGAGGAGCGACTCAGTCTCTGGCATGGAGGGAGCAGTCTGTGAGCGTGTCAGGCTGCAGCTCTGCCACTCAACTTGCCATTTACTTCATATTCTTCATATTTTCCCCATGCTTTGCCAGCAGACTGATGTGTAACTGCAGGAGAACATATGTAGGACATCTATTAATGTAGGCCTCCTCCACAGCTCTGGGTCCCGACTCATACTATTCGTTTTGTTTCACATACCCAGGAAAAGAAAAAGAAAAAAAAACTAATGAGTCCTGCAAATCATCAACTGAAACCTGTCACACTCAGCTGCTCTGTGCATGCAGACATGTCTTCTAAAGCGGCCTCTCTTTAGAGCTGGGCGATTTTTTCCCCTAAAAAAATCGATTTACGATTCGATTTTTACCCCCTTCCATTTAAAACAAAATAACTGCGAACTGTAAATATAGTTTAAAAATATATATTTATTGTATTTAATTAAAGTGCATCAACATAAACAAAATTGCAAAGGCAAACCCTTTCTCTAACTGAAAAGTCACTGTGCAATGTGCAACAAAGATTGTTAAACATCCAAATTATTTATACTGTATTTGGACTGAAAAGAAAATCTAAAAAATCGTTTTTTTTGAAAATATGAATCGATTTGACCTACCAACTCGATTTTTCAATGAAATTGATTTTTTTCCCAGCCCTACCTCTCTTTGTGTATCACTCTTTATCCTTCTGCTAACTTCATCCCTCATGTCGCTCTAATAACAGAGGGCAGCTCCCCCGTGACTTCTTCGGTCTGTTTGATCAGCGTAAAGAATAACCGCTAAAGTGACACGGTGCCAGGCACTGTGGTTACTCAGTGACATGACAAATCATTGGCCTGCCCGGTCCTTGTGATTGTCATGTGTAGTGTTTTTGACAGAGATTAACTCAATAAAAGCTTGATGTAAACCTGGTTCCTTTTTAACCACCACAGCACAAGTTTTGTGCTCTTGAGTGTATGGAGCGCACCACTCTCTCAGGCAGGACGGGGGTGTTGGATTTCAAGCTGGACCATTGAGCCAGCTGCGAGGCAGGCGGAGGGGAAGGGGGGGGACAAAGCACCCTACTGTCCCCCCCCTACCATTTGAGGATGGGACAAACTGGCTCTACAAAAGACACCAAAGAAAGGTTCTGCTGAGGGTTCCCATTACAATAGCCTCTTTAGGCCCTGGTAAGACCAAGTGGAGTGGTCCTGTTTACCAGGGAGGCCTCGCCATTGCTCTATCAAAAATAGAGCTAGTAGGGTCTGCCTTTCCTCAAGGGTCTCCATCTTTAGTTTGTCCACCCTGCAGTCAGTTTTATCCTATCCCAGTCAACAAGTGTTATCTCCTCGGGCCAGTCTTCCTGTCCCCGACCCTCCACCCTTGCAGACACGAAATCAGCATCAGCTCAACAACCTCTAACACAAGTTTCTCTCCCACCTTTCTCACACACACACACACACACACAAACACACACACACACAGAGCGCTGCAGTGTGAGAAAGAGGGAAAGGCAAGACAGAAAATATAGATGTTGAGATATCTGAGACAGATAGTCAGAGCCTCATTGTTACATTCAAGCAGAAGTGACAACATGATGTAGTCACACTCAGCATTTCATTTTCCACTGTGGCATACAAGCAAACGTTAAACATCAGTGGTTTATTACATAACCAGTGCTGTGTAAGCTTTTCAGTCAGGGACAAATAATATGTCTAATCATAGACGCTACACTCTTGTAATTCAAGAATGAGCCAAAGGTTAAAAGGACATTCATCATGTAGCTCTCCTTCTGTGTACTTTGGACTCAGGTTTGGGATTTTCTACATTTCCCTAAATGTTTCTTCACAATCCCACCATCCACTTCTTGTATCCAGCTGTTGAGCACATAGGTGAAGGGAAATAATGAAAGCAAATGTGTTAGCAGAGACAAAAGATTGAGCGTTAGCATCCAAGAAAAAGTCACGCCCTTTAATCACAACCTGCCCTGTGGTGGTGTTGCATTATTAAGGCTACTGTTAGTGGAAACATGTCTATCTAATCTTTTTTCTTGTGTGATGGATTCTCCTTGGGTGACTGGAAAATGCATTTTGTTATTTTTCTCAGTGCATATAAAATGTAAAACGATGAGTTGCAATAGACTTGTTCCTCTTAGCTGGACAGTAAATATCTCAACATAATGGCCAGTCATGTTTGTTGTTTGTGTTATCCACAGAAATAAGAACAAGACCAAGTCTCTACAGTCATGTCAGCGGCTCTGTGGGGGTGTACTTAGGCACAACGGTGCTTTGGGCTAAATGCTAATGTCAGTATGCTAACATGCTGATGCTAAGTAGGTGTATTTACATGTATGTTTAGTAGGGCTGGGTACCGATTCCATAGTGGAACCAGTTCCTACGCAACCGGTAGGAATCGGACTGGATTAGAATGCAAATTTCGGTTCCTCATTTCGCTTCCACTTAATGTGTCGACTGAAATATTTTCCCTCTGTCGCTCCGAAACAGACGTAAAAATACCACACTTTCCTTTTCTTATTAAATATGTAAGTACTTTAAAACGTTAATATATTGTTAAATTTAAATAATTTTCAATTTTCAAAAAAAAAACCTCTAAAATCTAAAATCCAAACAATACCCAACCCTAATGATTAGCAAGTGCACCATCCTACTTTAACGTGTTAGCATGCTAACATTAGCTAATTAGCACTAAACTCAAATAACAGCTGTGGCTGATGGGGACGTCTTTAGTTTTGCAAGTATTACTATTTAAAAAAAGTAACTCTTTTGGGATATATTTTTCCTACATTTCCATAGTTTTGCACCATTCGGGTACATAAATATATATATATATATACGCCAAAAATGTACATTCATTTTCTCTGTCTTGGTTGTACGGCATCTGTGTCTTGTGCGATGCAAAGGGAGGTGGACGGCAGGGGGTGAGTCTATTTCAGGGCGAGCAGCCAGTCATTTCCCCGTCCTCTGACCCCCGGCAGGGCGCGGCCCTCCGGCTCATTGTCTGGCCGGGGTGGTGAACCTTCAGCAGAATGGAGTGGGAACTGGAATGTGGCATTGTGGAGTCTCAGTCCAGTATCACACACACACACACACACACACACACACAGGGTTCCACCCCTGACCTAGGCCACAGTGGTCTTGGCTGCAGGGACGGGACAGTAGGTGCTGTTGTTTGGACTGACGTCACTAAAACGAGTGCTTTCACTAAGAATGCTGTGATTTGCAAAAAGACAACATATCATTGGTTACTTGTTCCGCCCCTAATCAATAGAGCAATATAATGTTCACTTGTGATGTGGAACTCCTCGCTTTGCTTAAAACATTACGGTTGTGCCAGTTTATGACTGTCTGACATTTAAACAATAGTACATATGAGCTTATGAAACAGAAACTAATACTGGGTTGCCCTGGTGGCTTATAAAGGTTTAAAAAGCTGACCATAAAATCTTGATGTCTTGATGTTGCCAACCATTGTTGCATGTCCTCCCCGCTCTTCTCTCTCCCCTTATTTCCTGTCATTGCTCCACTGTCTGCTGATATAAAGCCAGAATCGGCCACGAAATACTCACAAAAAAGCAAATATTCTATGCCCTTTGGTAAAGTAAGTATGTTTTCTATGTTTTCCTCACCTCTTGGTTAAACAGGTGGTGTAATGACTTGTACGTGACTGGTGATACTGTCTTGTTATCTTGGGCGACATTTTGTGATAGTATTGTGTCATGAGTTGCATTGAGATTCCCGCCCATAATACACATACATGTCGGGGGGTGGTTACTAACAAACTAACTCGACAGATACTGGGTAAATAGAGAGAGTCTGACCGGTGCATGTGGCTTTTAAGACATCTGGATGAATCTGGAACAGAAAAGATAAGAAATTGTGATGTGGGTTATTTCGACGTAGATTAAATGTTATCTTTTCCTGATCTTAATGGCTGTGGTACACATTGTTTGTAGTGTATTTATCTTTATTTAGCGGCTAACGCTAAATAAACATTATCAATAATGTGTTTCGGTGATATTTGATTTAGTCAGTATCACTCATTAGGGGATGAGTTTTTAAGGATGAAATAACATGGGTCTGTCTTTGACTGAATAAAATACCTTGAAGCATACAGGTACTGTATGCTTATCCAATGTTGCCATTGGGTTAATACTGCAGTCCTGGGGATTGATTTGCAACGTTGGCCTGTAATAATCTTTTTTTTTTCTTCTTTTCTATCATCTCTACTTTCATATTTTCTCATAAACAAATAAGGTACAAGGAAACATAAAATATAGAAATCTTTGAATTGAAAAACAATAAAGCCCCTTACACCCTTTATTTTCCCTGAAACGCACAGCTCGACGATCAACAAAGAGCAGGGAAGGGAAGGGTGACACCCAAACACACACACACACACACACACACACACACACACACACACACACACACACACACACACACACATTAATGTGAAAACACCCACACAAAACAAATACAAATGCAACACATGCCCAAACTAAACTAAATACTGTACGAGCAGAACATCAAGCATTAGATTGAATTATGAAGTATATCTGAGCAGACACGCACTCCTTTACCCAAACAGAGCCAGAACAATACCTGGCTTTGTCACAGTGGCTTTAATGATAAGCAAACCAACAAACATAGCTGGAGAAGCTGTTTACTTTCATGATTTAGTGTCTGTCGCTGGAACGACTATTCAACCTGTGTTCATTTTAGTCATCGTATATCATGTTACTTTTGCTCAGACACACAGCGGTGCCTCTAACCTTTGAGTTGTAGTTTTACTGTCCTGCTACGAGCTGCTGAAAGTGCAGGCCGGGGGGGGTGAGAAGAGGATCAAGACGAACGGCGGTCAACAATGACAGGAAACCAGCACAAGCGTCCTGGGGTCTGTGCAGAGTCCCATAGACAGCAGCAGGCAGCCAGAAACACACCCCGGACCATCCTGGCTCAAATAGCTACTATAGGTGTGGCGATTTCTCCAATGCATGACAAAATGATTATGATTATAGAAAGCTGACGTTTATTCTATTCAGAGAAAATGGTGTCCACAGGCTAATTCTATGAAGGCATTACGTCAGATAAATGTGGACGGTAAACTCTGAAAACTCAAGTAATTCTGTCCCGCTGGAGAAGATATGACAGGAATGTCACGCCATAAATTATAATTCCTGCTAATGGTCAGTGAAGATCTGCCAATGTGGGAAATAATATATGAATGTCCTAACCCCGGTCCTAACATCGGGTTTGCTAGAGGTGACACACACACACACACACACTGAAAGGACAGCCGATGAAAGCCAGTTAGAAAGACCACTGTTGATAGACTGCACCATACAAATATAGACTGAATCCTCCCACCAAGCAGCTTCAGGGTGATTTGTTTAGAGAAAACACGTCATCCCCTGCAGTTAAAGGACACTTCTATGTAAAGCCAGTGTAAAAAGCCAAGCATGTGTGATGAAAGCAGTGGGAGGCTTCAAGCTCTTTAATAAGCAGGCTTTATATGAATGTGCAGATTAGAGGCTCAGATTAGAGGAGGGAAGTGACAACTGACAGGCACAAAGTCGCCTTCTTGTCTCATTTCAGGCATCTACAAAGTCTGAGTCTCCTCTTTCTATCTACTGTAGAAACACACACAGTGATGTTACACACATTCACACACTTAGGAACACTTAGTACCAGCTCTCATCTCGCTGCAGTTAATTTCATCTCACACAAGCGCTCTTCCTCTCCTGTAATTAGTGTTTAAGGACAGTCTTATGTAAGCAGCCAGCAGCCATTCAGGAAGACTCCCCCCCAAAAAAAAAAAACTTCTCACCCTAGCACTCTCTCACTCTCTCGGATCTGTGTGAATCACTGAAGAAAAAAAGCAAACGCAGCTCTAGAAAAACACCTTTTTAAATGGCCAAAAATGTTTCTGCACAGAACAATCGCCAAATTTGTATTATGAGTTTACTGATTTGCATTTAAAAATATACTGATCTAGTACAAATCTAGTAGGCTTGTGTGTTTTTAATTAGTGTCATGTATCAAAGATGAATTTCAAACATAAGGGGTTTCCAACCTCTCAAATATGTCGATTTCCCGCTTTTCTCTGTGTTATATCGTTGTTAATTGCATGTCTTAATATTAAAAGGAAAGGTTCACAATTTTTCAAGTCTGTGTTACAACAAACGTTCAGGTGCCCATATGTACAGTGAAACAGGTTTCTCTTGCTGTAATCCTTCCTCCTGTTCATACTGGCCATTAAAAGGTCCCCTCCTAACATGCTTCCAATGTAAGCGATGGACGAAAAAATCCCAAGTCTACTTGAAATCATTTTTAAGTTTTTGTTCTGGAAGAGCTGATGGATCTAGATTTGTAATACGAGGTGTGTGTGAGAGAGAGAGAGAGAGAGAGAGAGAGAGAGAGAACATCTGCTGCTACTTCACTGCCATCAACAATTGCAGAGTAAAACTTTTACTGCCTGGTAAACAAAACAACGGCCTTTGGAACTGATGGTACAGTATTTTCTTTTGTGTGTGTGTGTGTGTGTGTGTGTTTTGTTCCACGATGACGACAGCGGCTCCTATTTTCTTCCCGGGCCACGCTCCATGTTCTAAGCTTAGTCACTGATCGTTCACTTTTTCGCACCTCTCCTGCACTGTCTCACTTTCGCCTACTTCCATCCTCACACATACATACACTCCAAATGCGCTACACACACACACACACACACACACACACACACACACACACACACACACACACACATGCAACATCAGCGTAACCGTGGCAACCGTGAGGGAGGCTCCTCATTTTCCGGGGCAGGCGTTGCTCTTCGAACCCTCTTTTGTGTCGCTTCAAAGACTGAGGCCAGACAGCCAGAGTGTGGACGTCTGTGTGTGTGTGTGTGTGTGTGTGTGTGTGTGTGTGTGTGCTGGACCACAGGGCTCGGGCACAGGAATGCCGGATGTTGGGAGAAAATTCCAGAAAGAGTGGAGTCACTGAAAAAAAAACACACCCTGAGGTGCATCTGACTGTAACAAGAGAGAGCAGATTCTAAAACTGCATCCCTCGAGTCCAATTTACACACTCACACAGTGTGCTGTTTTCTCTGTCCTTAAGTAACTTCTGCAGCATGTGAAATCTTGGGTTTTGTACGCCTTTAACATAAACAAACAAAAAAAAAAGAATCTTAATGGATTTTTGCTCCATATGTCAAACTCTGGGAGTTTGTTGAAATGGAAATCTAAGTGGTGAAAATGAGATTGTTAGGAGTGCTATTGTTTGTTGCGATGTCAGTTCCCTCTGGGTTGCGTGCCAGTGTGAAGTGCACTGCCACAGCTCCATTAGGCCATCTGTGGAGAGTATCAAGAGTAAACACGGGAACAATCGCTGTATATTCCTGGGACAAACAATATAAC
Organism: Perca flavescens; assembly: GCF_004354835.1. Lineage (NCBI taxonomy): Eukaryota > Metazoa > Chordata > Actinopteri > Perciformes > Percidae > Perca > Perca flavescens. The sequence continues at coordinate 8,066,950 of NC_041345.1, read as the reverse complement.
CCAGCAGTGCCCAAGAGCTGTACACAAGCGCGGGCTTTAAATGCCAGAAACATAACTCCAAAAGGTCCTGCAGGGAGAAAAAAATACGATGTAAGGAAGCAGTGCATGGCCCCCTACAAAATGCCAAAGCTTCAGCAATGGCAATGTGGCATTTTAGACTTTTTTTTTTTTGGGGATTTCTTTATTTGAAAGGGACAATGCACATTAATCAACATGAGCACAGAGTCCAACATGTAAATGTGCCAGATTAAGCCATTAAGCCAGGCTTAAAACAATGATGCTTTCCCTTGAACAGCTGGGTTCATATAAGGTGAGGGAGTTTACAAATAGCCAAGCAGCATCATGTGATCCTTAACAGTTGTAGTTGTTACCACCACTGAGGGCGTTCTTATGAATAAATGGTAAAATCTCTGAGAAAATAAAACAATATTCACGTGGATATGATAAACAAGCACACAGAGATGTTCTTTGTGCATAGAAACTAGAGCTGAATCAATTAGCCGATAAAGCAATTGGTCAAAACTAAATCTACAACTATTATGATGATTGATTAATCATTTAAGTCATTTTTACAAATGCCAAAAAATCTCTAGTTCCAGCTTCTAAAATGTGAACATTTGCTGGTTTTCTTTGACTTCTATGATATTGTACTGAATATTTTTGGACAGCTTAGCTTAGCACAAAGACTGGAAACAGAGGGAAACAGCTAGCTTGGCTCTGTCTGACGGTAAAAATATGTCTATCTATTTACCGTGGAGTACTAACGATCTTCTAATCTAACTCTCAGACAGAAAGCAAATATGTCAAACTATTCCATTAATACCAGGGAAAGAACAATATCAATATTCAAACTATGTCCCAAATTACAAATACCAAAATACAATATCTAGATTCATCCCACAATAGAGATCACTTCAATATACCTCCCAACTTGACTCCTCATCATCACTTAACCATTAGGTGTCACCACTTCCTTGACCTCCCATCAGCTTCAGAGATCATCCAAAAACATACATTGAACAACAGCAGCAACATCCTGGTTATAATTCAACAGAAAAGCTTAAATCTGGCCTTGTTGCACAACAATTTCATTGTTATTCAATGTTGCCTCCATCAAACAGTGGTTATACAATCAGCCATCAGATAGAGACACAGTTGAGCTGCACATTGATGGTCTTTTTCTACGTCTTTGTTTCTGATAGCTGCTGGCTCTCTGCACAATGTGGCCCTTCTTCCCAACTCACTTCCACCTACACTAATGTACCGAACAGGAGAGCTGGACACAAGCAGAAACAGCCTCGGGGGTAAACATCCAGGATGTAGCGAAGGGCACAGATGTTCCAGACTGGAAGGACCCTCTCCTACTCGAGTGTTTTTTTTAATGAACCCTGGTCCTGAGTGCACAGCCACACACAGACACACGTGCAGACAGACAGACAGACAGACAGATAGCGTGGCAGGAGAAAATAAGGGCACAGCAACAGATGGCCACTGCGGAGTGAGAATAAAACCATAATGTTTTACAGACAACGATCAAAGGTTGAACATTTTCATTCGGGGGACTCATTTCTTTGACACCATTTCGTTTTGTTTGTTGTGGAGGGCTCAGATATTTGTCATGGTGGTTTTCTAGAGGAAGGGCACCCAACACCATTTCTTTTCAAAGTGTGTTTGTCATCACTGATGCTGACTTCATCCTGAACTTTGTGGCATCACTGTAATAACAGAGGACCGCGTTGCCTCACGTTTTCAAGTGATTGCTCTTTGAGAGGGCTGCAGAACAACACTCACAATCATGTTATCTGAGAGGAGAAAGCAGAGCAACAGTTTGAGGTTTACAGACTTGACGGAGGGTGGGTGGGAGCGGGGGATCACGGTTTAGTTTTTTCTTGACCCCAAAGCTGAACCAGGTTGTTGTTTGTCCTCACACCCACAGCAAATGTCCAGCCAGCTGACCCTGCCTACAGCCTGGCACCATGTGGGTGCAGTTGCCCATGTTATCCATGTTATAGACACAGAGCACCTATTCTCTCTAGGAAAACACTCCCTCAGTGATGCATTCAGTGGCTCTAATGTCATTAGCATTTTGTGTAGTGTAGCTGGAGGAAAAGGAAACCTGAAAATGAGCTGCAGAAACTTATTCTAACTTTGACTCACCTTCTCAGAGCTGACGCTCAGCTTTTTCTCAACGTGCACGTGGATTTCTCCGTTACTCTCCGGGACCGGCGTGGACTCCCTGGGTGTCTCCTCCCTGGGTGTCTCCTCCCGCTTCTCCTCATCCTCATCCCCCTTGACGTGCCGCTCATCCCCGTTTACCGTCCCGTCCATCTCCCTATCCTCCTCGTCCTCCACCACCACCACCACCTCCTCCTCATCATCCTCCTCCTCCTCCTCATCCTCGTCGAAGGGTAACGGGATACCGTCAGTGACATACTCCTTCAGACACTTCATGTTGTGTTTCTTCAGCAGCTGCTCCGTGTCCGGGTCGACCACTACGAGCTCCAGGCGGCCCACGGTGGCTCGTATCCGGGACACGACCTGCTGGTGGCTCTCGTTCTCCACGTCCTCCCCGTTGACGAACACCAGCCGGTCTCCGGCGCGGAGCCTCGAGGTTTCAGCCGGGCTGTCGGGCTCCACTAACCGGATGAACTGCCCCGTCTTGCCTTTCTCCCCGTGGAGGTGGAAGCCGTAGCCGTTCTCCCCCTTCTCCAGCGTGCAAAGCCGGGGGCGCAGATGCTGGCTTTTGCTCGGCATGGTATATAGGCTTCACTCGCCTTCACACACTGCTTCTGAACTGTGTCTCAACCTGTTGTTTAAAGTGGAAATGACCACAAGACCCGCTCCAGGATGCTGCTGGGGAGGGGTGTGTGTGTGTGTGTGTGAATGAGTGGTACCCCTTAAAAAAAAACAAATTCCAACCCCCGCCCTCTTGTTGGGGAGATTAGTCCGTGAGAAACGGTGCTGGTGTTCCACTTTCACACACACGAGTCCAAGTCTGACTTGATCCTCACACTTGTGTAAATCCTCACTGTGACTCCTGCTATCAGACAGTGGAGGTCCTGACCCGAGGACTGAATAGCGGCTGATTAGACTCACACAGCAGCTCCCTCTCACTGTGCGACAAAAGTAGAAAAGCCACTCAGGAAGAGGGAGGTGCGTTCACGGAACAGCCCAGCTGCTGCCTCATGCAAGCAGGGAGAACTGGAAGAGAAGAGTAAACACAAACCGAGGCTGTCAAAGAAAAAAAACATGAAGATGATGATCAGAGGACTAGATAGTGTTTGGATGAAAGAAAAACGAGTGTAGTTCGCCCCTAGATGCACAAACCTGTAAACCCTGCTGTGATACAGCCTAAAAAAAATCCCTTTGTAATTACCATTGTTTAATTTTCAGTTTGTTTTCTTAAAGTTTTCCTAAAATTACATTGCAGTTTCCCCCCACATTTTGCCTTCTTTCCCCTATGTGAGCAACACTTGTTGAAGATGCATTTCTGTAGCCTACATATTTGTTCTTACTGCTCTGAATAATTCCTTATTTTTGGCATCTTTTCATTTTAAAACCTTTGCCCCAAAACCCCTTTTTCACACTTGCATGCTGCCATTCTATGTATCACATATTGTGTTTTCATTTAGCATTGTGTGTCAATTATATAATGCATAATTAGTTCATTCTCTATCAGTCCTGGTATTATACAAGCACTGAATAGAATTAGAATAATATGTAAGCTGTTATGACGTATGGCCTTCTGTCTTCAGATAGGTTGTAATGTAAATGTAATTGTAATGACTGACATGACAAATTAGGCATTTTTGAGAACCCTATCAAGAGTTTAATTTAACAATAACAATCAACATCAATTTAAAACTCCACAGTGTTTTGAAGCCAGTCAAGCCAGAACCCCTCCGAACGTTCAGAGATATGAGTGAAAGCTTGTATAAATATGAGCCCGGTGGGAAGCTGTGGAAATAAAGCCTCAGGGAGGATTAGACTTTTCAGCTGAGAATGCTTCCAGACCTGATAAAAGGACAGAGACAGGATCTCTCAACACTCTCCAACCTGGGAATTTAAAGCTACCGCAGCATCAGCACTGATAAGTTCAGCATGTTTAAGGGTAGCTATTTATTTAATGGAAAGTCATCCAAAAAAATGATGTGTATGCAATGTGACTCACAGATGTGAGTGGGAGAGGAGGCGAGCTGCATGCAGGTGTACAGCACAGTACAGATAATTGTGAATGTTCTCCATGTTTATAATGTCCACTAAGTTCCCCTAACAAATTAATGCAACCACAGTATTAACAAAAACATCATCATCCAGGTGTTGAGCATCCTTTTAGAACAGTGTACCTCTATACAATTCACAAATTTCTCCTAAGGGAGACAATGAAAGCTAATCTTATCTTATAATGGCATAAAATAGACTCTAAAAAAAAACAGAATCAACATGTGCTGAGCCTGTGTGCTGAGCCTGTCTAATTGCTAAAACACTTCTTATAGTGCAACATACTAAATAAACAGGGTAACTGCTGCCACACAGTGGCTCATTAACCTCAGCACATCCTGTAACTCCCACTCCTCGCACGCACGCACGCATGCACACACGCGCGCGCGCGCACACACACACACACACACACACACACACACACACACACACACACACACACACACACACACGACTGACTTCAATAAAACAACACCACATACAAAATATACTTTTTTTATACAACATGATAACAAAGCACTTTTTCATGGCACTTTGTGACACTCCCACTGTGACGCCTCAGAAGAGGGACAAATGTGACGTCGAGCAATTCATAATGAACATTGTACAAAGAAACGAGTTACACGATGCATGAGCAAATACAGCTTCGGTACAGCAACATCCATCGTTAAAGGAGACACAACAATGTTTGGGAGTGCCCTCTGTGTGTGTGAATGCTAAAGGCAAATAGCATGCTTAGGTATCTCAAACCAAAGATGTGAAAATAATGAGAATTATCATTTTGTATGAAGCCTGATGCAACATTGGGATGATCCTCCAGCACTATTACATGTACAGTACTTTGAATGAAGTTTCAGTGGCCCTGAATTGAATGTAGTACAGACAGACCCACAGTGGGCGAGCGCCCTTAAAAAGTTGGCTTTATTCTATCTAACAGCAGTACAGATGTGAACAGATGGAATCATTTTAGCTACAATCTGACTGTGACACTGAAGTCCACTTCTCAAACGCACACGAATTATCAAAGAACAGGCTAAAGAGATTCAGTTCACAGCCTGGTCAAGATAGAAACCAAGTAAGAGCTGCAGGGCAAAATGCTATATCGACATCAACAATCGTATTGATTGTTCATATAAAACTGCCATTTATCAAAAGTCGGGCCTGTAAACTGCAAGATAAAAAAAAAAAGGCGACAGTTCTAAGAATAGGGCCGGACTTCAGTTTCTGCCGCAGGACTTAACAGAGCCCAAGTAATTAAGCTCACTGTGGACAAGGTTACGTTACTGAAGCTCAGTTTAACAGCAACCGAAAACTATGAAGTCAAACTGGGTTCTGAACTATGTGCAGTACTCATAAATCCTAAAGACTCTTGTTGGCATATGATATTTATACAGGTATTTTGTCTGCTCGGATTTGAATGTTTGGTTCAGCCATATTCTCTGGCTCCTCTTTAACTGTGACAAAATAGACAAGACTCCGAGTTGTATTATGCTTATTGACCCCTGCTAGCATTAGCATTAGCAAGTGCCAAAAAACGCTGTACATGAGCCAGATTTATTTCTCCTCAGTGGCAGTAAACACATCACATGAGCCCATGGAAAACTGATAGATATTTTGTACTGACACTCCAACAACACTCCATTTGAGGGTGTTGTTACCCTTTAAGTGCAATGTGTCTGCCCATGTGGAGCGCGAACATCTCCTCTGCCCAAATAATAAACTCTTTGGATCCACACAAATCACTTGGGTGCCATATTTTTCATCCAAACTCACAAATGTTGAGTTTCCACCTATGCGGAATAGAAAGATAAATATATATGTCTGTCCCTGCAGATGGATATAGCATTTCAGATTGCAACTCCTGACTTGTAGTTTAATACAACTATCACCACAAAGACCACAAACACTTCTACGCATGACATAAAATAGATTTAAATTCACATTTTAGATAAGGGATGGCGGCCAATCCAGATTAACTTTCCATTCGAGCTAAAAGCTCAGTGGAGAAGGCGAGGTTGTCTGCTTGTCAGGTTTGGTGCTGGCATTGGCTTTTTCGTAAGAGAGCTGACTTTTTTTATATATATATATCGTTCCCACACCCTCCCTGCCTCCCTCTCTTTCTCTCTCTCTCTCTCTCTCTCTGTGTCTCTTTCTGCCTGGTGATCAGGATCAGTTACATGAGTCCACAGCAGCTAGACTTGTGCTTCTGAGACTCGATGTAGTCGTGTATCTGGAACTTGGGCTCATTCTGCTGCTGTGTCGCTCTGTGCTTCAGCTCCCTGATGGAGAAAGACACAGGAAGTTAGAAACAGAGGAGGTGGATGTGTGGGATGGAGCACAGACAGGGTGAGCAAATTAAGAAAATGAGAAAGGAAGAGAAATAATAATAAAAAAAGAGCGAGGGAGAGAAACAACTATCTGTAGGCTACTGAGATTTAATCAAAATGCCTCTGGCATGACTCATTTAATCTAACATTCACTTAAAATACACATGAAGACAGAAAATCACACACTACACTACAATCACTACACTAATTTTTAGACTAAATGACAATCATTTTCACATTTCTTGCCTTTCAATAAGAAAGGTGTTTGCACAAGGAAATTACACAGAGATCCACGGGGAGCCACAGACATGCAAAATCCCATTATAACGAGTCAACAGGAACAGGCAAGGAATTAGCTAAAAACCATTAGAATGTATTAGTTGCAGGAATCAGATGGAGGCTTGTGAGCATTAATGCCAAGTCAAAGAAAAGTATAAAAATAGAAGACAAGAGTCTGGAACAATATGTGGGCAGTATGCATTTCATACGCAGATTAAAATACAGACCCTTTATGTGAAACCTCATTTCATTTTGGCCTTTCTTCTACAAGAAAAGTGCACTTTCTTTTTTAGCACAATTGGTTTCATCACTGCAAAGGACTGTTTAAAAGAAGATGTAGCCTTTGAGGCGTAAAATATTTGTTTTGGGGATCACTTGACTTGTAAATGACTCTGGAAATTAGAAAAGTGCAAATGACTTCTCTGTATGATCCCTGAGTGTATTTGTTTTATTTCTCTCATTTAGGTGGGTGGTGGGGCGTAGAGAAAGGGCTACTCTACAGACTTTCCACCTGTCGCTGTTTTCCAGCATCTTGTAATCAAAACATGAACAAAAACTGGTATAGCTGGGCAATATATTGATGTTATATCGATATTGTGATATGAGACTAGCTATCGTCTTAGATTTTGGATAATGTAATATGGCATATGTGTTATCTTCTCCTGGTTTTAAAGGCTGCATTACAGTAAAGTGGTGTCATTTTCTGAAGTTACCAGACTGTTGTAACTGTTCTATTATTTACCTTTACCCACTTAGTCATTATATCCACATTACTGATGATTATTTATCAAAACTCTCATTCTGTAAATATTTTGTGAAAGCAACAATAGTCAACACTACAATATCGTTGCGGTATCGATATCGAGGTATTTGGCCACAACTATTGTGATATTTGATTTTCTACAAGGCCTCTTTAGAAAAACAGCACATCACCGATTAACCAATCATGTCTCTGACATTAAAAACCCCTGTATTTGATTATTCAGGGATTTCTCTCCTGTTGTGCATACACAGCGCACAACAACACACAGAAGAGGGTCTTCCCAGAGCTGTTGCCACAAAGTTGGAAAAATTCTATTGTGCATCGCAAATAGGCAAAATAGAGTTAGAAATATTAGGCTTGCAGGCCAAATTAGCATCTGATCATAAACCTCTTAAACCTGCATTAATTATTTTATTTTTCACTTGAGTGCCGCGCAACACGCTATAAACACACAAATATTATATTATAATATGAAATTATAATATTATATCCAGCAGATGCAAAGCTACATCACCATTCATTTAGAACCGTGTTTCTGGCCAATATTCACTCTCTTTTAGTTGTTTTACCAACTCGTGAGTAAATCATCGGGCTATTTAGCTGCTAAATGCTCCACTATGTTCAGCAACTAGTCGCTAACTGTATGCCACGTTGGGCAGGGAGTGTACAGTGGGTTTTTAGAGCTTCTACAGTGATAATAGCTGCCTGCTGAGTGGACCTTAAACATTAACAATTTGGGCCGGGAAGCCAAAACTAAGAGCTAAAAGAAAGGCTCTGCAGAGCTGAGGAGAACTGCAGAGTCAGGTGGTGATTCTCTGAGCTACACCTTTGACATTACACTTAGTCATTACATCCACTGCTACAATCAAAATATTCATCAGTTCTGCTTCAGGACTTACTTTGCTATAGCAAGAAAGGCCAGCTCCACATTGACTCCTGTCTTCGCACTGGTCTCCATAAATGGTACACCATACTCCTACGATAAAAAAAAAAAAAAAAAAAAAAAAAAAAAAAAAAAAAAAACATTAGACGGGTGAGGAGAGTCAGTGTCTGTTGTTGAGAATATGACCACATGGAGCCATCATACATTACCTTTGCCAGCTTCTCTCCATCCTCCTTCTTCACGACCCTATCTGCAACCATGTCTGCCTGCAAAGACAGCAGTGGGAAGAGAAAACAATGCATAAAAGCGGCGATGAGGGGGGGGTCACAGATTCACCATGCCATTAGCTATAGTGATGCACCATCGTGTCAAGCCGCACGTCCTCTTATCTGCCGCCAGCTGCTGAGCCAGAGCTCCTTTAGACTGATGAGATGTCAGAAACTCCACCTCTGGCAGAAGAGCAGCGCTCCCACAGACTGATGCCGGCAGTCCTGCTGCTCTCACAGCAAATGATCTGAGCTGCTGCTGTGTGACATCTCTGACCCTGCAGAAGGGCGAGTCCAGTCTGAGCCACCAGAGGGAGCTTAGAAATATAGCAATGACTACTGGCTGCAATGAGACATGAAATTCTCTCTTTTCATCACCAGCAGCATTGTGGAGGAAATGGTTTAATTGATTCATTCATGTATTCTTCCCAGTCACAATGATCAAATTACATCGTGTCAAGGGTGAGAAATGAATGCGTTGATGTGGATTCTGTAAATGGGCCGCAGGGAAATTCTTCTCACAGACAAAAACATAAATCAATGAAGACACTCAAACAGAACTAAGGCCGCAAATCGCTCGCAAATGCTAAAATAAGCGTGTGAGAGTTTGCCTTTTATGCATGTGCTGAACAGCGGAGACATTTTCTCTGGCTTTTAAGAATTCACTGTTTGAGTATGATAAGAATGTGTTGAAAATGTAAAACTAGTTATCCCCCTGATCTTTATGTAACGCAAAAAAGGAAGCTTTGCTCACCTTGTTGCCGAGCAACATGATGACCACATCCTTCTGGGCATACTCGTGTATTTCAGTCAGCCAAGCCTTTGAAAGTAGAAAAGAAAGACGGATACAAAAGGCGGGGGAGATTAGTCTATTAACAAAACAAATACCACCACTTAGGATCTGCATTTTCACTCTCCTCCTGAGCTGTGTATTATTACCATCCTCCAATTAATCATGGTGAGACTCAGACACTGTTATCCTTGAACACATTTATTGTTTGTCATTACTGAAATTGCAAACTGTGTAGCGAAGCAAACGATAACATCATGTCATTTCCAAAGAGAAAATGTTGGAGGTCCTCACAGTACTTTGCATGTAAACAGAAAGAGTGTTCAGCTTGAGAGAGTTTAGGAAGTGAAAATGAAGAGAGAAGAAAGAGAGAGAGAGAGAGAGAGAGAGAGAGAGAGAGAGAGAGAGAAGAGAGAACGAGAGAACGAGAGAACGAGGAAAGGGAAAGTAATTTGATACAAGCTTACCCTGATATTGTCAAACGACAGCTTGCTGGTGATATCATAAAGCAAAAGTAACGCTGTGAAAGAAAACGGAACACCTTTATTGTTACTGCACAAAGTCTTAGGCAAAACACATCAACACCTACACACACTTTCTATGCACACTTAAAAGTACACATCTCAGCAAGCTTGCACCCTTACACCACCTGTTCCCACACACTAACACACACACACATGGCACAAGGAAGTGAAAATATAAAAAGGCAAAAGTCACCCTGGGCATCTCTGTAGTAGGCGTGCGTTACGCTTCGGAATCTCTCTTGGCCAGCTGTATCCCAGATCTGCGTAACAAACCACATAATTACACAGCAGCTAACGTGGGAAAGCGAAAAACTGAACCTCCTGAACAATCCGCCAACGGCTACAGTAAAAGAATAGGGCCTACCATTATACCGCCAGACAAAGCCAAAATGCAGGAACTATACTTATACTACAAGAATATAAGACCATAATCTGACTTGTTTTTGACATAGAATAAAAAAACAAATCTAGAAAATAGCTTTCAAAAAAAATCCCAACCAACAGTCAAAGCAAGAGAGCCACATTTTGCTGGTTCCAGCTGGTCAGATAGATAGATGGCCCCAGCTAGCTGCTGAAGCTAAATAAGTAGATATAAGTATAAGATAGTAGAAGATAAGTAGCCTAGCTTTGCATAGCACAGAAACTGAACATCTTTGCAGCAATCAGGCAACAACTAATGCAGAAACATACCTCTATACTGTCTACAAGCCAAATGTCTATATATTTACTAACATTTTTGTTAAAACTGGATTTTGATTTGATGTTGTTTGTCTATGCCATTTATCTGTAACAAAAATAACAACGGCAGAAAACAGGTAAAAAACAAACCAAACCGTGAAACCACTGGATGCTAAAGCTACATTTACTTTTTGTTCTGTAGCTGTTTCCTATAATTGAAATACATCAATTTCGATGAACTTACACCTTGCTAGTTTAGTTATTCAGACATGGGCCTAAATAAGGTAAAGCTGGTCCTAGAGAATGAAAACAGGCTAAAAGGTAAGCTAACTAGGCTAGCTTAGTAAACTAGCAATAACTGCCATCAGGCTATTGACTCTAGTGGTGTCTTGATTTGAAGGTTAAGCTTCTTTAAATCACATATTTACATGTATTCAATTAAATCAATAAATTAAATCAAGGTAATTATTAAATAGTAGTTGGAAAGCTGAGAGAACACACTGTGTTTGCTGTTACTGTGTTTTCCTCATATTAGTAGAGTGCAGTTTTTAGGTTATATCTATGTAATAATTGGTTCAAATTAACCTGAAATGACAGTATTACATCCTATTAATCTGTTACAGTGTTTATCCAGTCAACCTAAAAATTTGAAAGCCAACTTCAGCTTTTACGTATTTCCTGAATAAAAACATTTGATCACAAAAAAAAGCTTTTACATATTTTCATTCTATAGTATAGACTCGTGATAGTAAAGTCTATTTTGGAATTTATAACAGGATTTTTATCACATTTAAGGCCCGTGCAAGAACGAAAAATGTAAGGATTTACTCAAGCTAGCAGAGGAATCTAAATTCGGCACCTCCCACTCAGTGTTGAATGAACAGGTTCTGATGATAGACGGGTATGTGCCTTAGATTAACAGCTTGCTGCTGGCACATAACCCTGCAGATTTGCTCCTTTTACTACAATATCAGAGACTTTGACTGGTTTGGCACGGCAAACAATGACTGTCAAGTGACTGTAAAGCATATTGAGGTCAACTATAAATTTTTCTGATTCATTTTGATTCTACATAACCTACCACAACCAATATACAGGTCAATAGCTGCCAAGATGATTTGACATTTGGTGAACTGAAATGAAGACAGGTCTGGAGAAAAGGCCCATGTTCTCACCTGGAGTTTGACTTTCAGGTTGTCGACATCCACCACTTTATTCTGCAGAAACGAGAAGAGCTGTGAGAGTCTGACAATCCAACATATGCCTTAAAGACTGGAGCGCTGTGAAAAACTAAACAGAAATGAATGAGGAACATCACGGCAGACTAAAAAAAGCTTAACGGACTCAGCATGTGATAAAAGAAACAAGATCAACTAAAAGTGGCTTTGAATGCTGGCAGAGAAAGTAATTTGCAACACCCACACAACAACAAGGTCCTGGGATTAGACTTAATTACACAACAGCGAGAACGACGACTCGCAGCATAACAACTGACTCCCCCGTTATTTCCTTCAGCCCCATAGGGGTGCCTTCTGATTTCCTGTAGAGAAAAGATTGGCTTAAAATAGGTTAGGCACACTGCTAAAGAAAAAAGCTAAATGTAGTGACTGGAAGTGTTGAATTAGGAGTGAAGTACAAATAAAGGTTGAGGTAACATGCAGGATTTTAACATGCATGCTCCAACATGCAACAACAGAAACACATGTTCTCCCGTGGTCTGTTTCATGGGGGCTGGGGGTTATTTTTGTTACCATGACCTGCAACAGGAACAGGCCAGGTCACAACCTCATTTCAACTCTGCACAGCAAAAACCGCCAAAGGGAGATTGAGGAAGTGCTGCAGAACATTAGCTAGTCATAGCAAATATTCTGCAGCGCTTCCTCTATCACTTCAGAACTCCGTATCAGTGACAGGTCATCACAAACAGCCTAGACCTTTTCTGTGAACGCAACAGAAAGGCACCCAAAATAAATGCAGACAGAGTTATACAGTAACAAAGGCAACCTCTGCAATGTGTGCAAAGCTAAATCTGCCAACTTCTGAATCCTCTGCCAAGGCAAAATGGACATGGTTCAACCCCTGCATTAGTTGCCATGGGTTTCCATTTTTACCCTCAATTATGACGTGAGAGGAGCCTGCATGCTGAGTAACTGCTACAAGGAAGCATGCCGAAAATAGACCGGCCATGTTACAAGCTGCCACAACAGCCTGCCTGCCTGCCTGCCTATCCATGCACAAAAGACAACCTCAGCATATTGACTCAACTGCTCCTCTCACATGACTCGGTTTCTAAGCAGCTTTGCCCCTTTTCATGAAAATAAGTGAGAAAACAGAAATTGCTTCTTCTGAATGAATACTGTGACAGTAAACCCATCATGTTTTTTTCCCCAATGAACTTTAGTGTAAACCAGTGTCAGTTCCGTTTTTTTTAATGTTTTTTATGAATGTGTATTGGCTGCGGTCCCTGTTCATGCTTCTGAATAGACAACGTCCATATAGCTGTCAGACATCCATTACGCTCTCTTTTGTCTACACCCTCATCCAAAGAAGACAATACATCACTAATGCAACACAATTTCCTCCTCAAGCCGGATCTACTTGACTGCCATTAGTGTAAGTGTTTTGCCTTGACAGCAGGTCAAAACACTCACTCCAAACAGCCTGTTTTCATGTTCATCCCTGCAGAGGAAGATTTACAGTAGAAATCTGAGTTCTGAATTCAGCAAGAGTCACTGCGTGGGTCTGTCTGTGTGTGTGTCTATGTGTGTGTGTGTGCACATGCGGTATATGTGACTAGGTAGGAGCTCGTCTGTCAGCAGTGTGACTCCTCCAGGACCGTGTTGAGCTGCAGCCAATCTTTCCAGGAGACAGAGACGTGGGCAGGCATCTGCCAAGGCATTTATGAAGCCATCCACAGAGCCTCGCAGCACAAGTGGTCTGTGAACTTGACTGATTGGTGGGAGGATTTGTACATTTGGTGCCATCATCGCAGAATGACAAAGTGTTCTGCGCTGAAATAAAGTGATAATTGGGCCGCAGTCACTTTAACAAGTGGATCCCTTGTTGCTTTGTAAATTATCATTAGGTTGTTATTTAAGATGCTAAATGTTCCCTCATAATAGTAACAAGAATAGGCTATAACACAAACAATAACAAACAGTATAATGAGTCATTTTGCGAGACTGTTCGATAGCATCTCTCTCACCCTAAAGTCTATTCCAACGGTGGATATAAAGTTGCCTCCCAGAAATGCCCCATCTTTAAAGCGCACCAAGGCGCACGTCTTCCCCACGGACGAGTCCCCCAGCAGCATCACCTAGAGCAAACCCACCACCAGAGAAGAAGGACAACAGGTTACAGCTGGCAAAACAAAATACAAAAAAACATGACTGACAGCTTGTACGTGAAGAATTACAGTCTCCGCTGAAGAGGAACAAAGCTGTGTTGCATAAATTATTTTGCAACTGAGCGAGGAAAAATATTTCACAACTGGGATTGTGATGTTTGAGTCAGATGTTGTGCAATGTCTTCTTTTGGTAAGATTTCAGTTAAAGTGCTCATATTATGCTTTTTGGCTTTTCCCCTTTCCTTTATTGTGTTATACAATAATATATGTTATATATATTTTTTGTATAAGTTATAAGTTTACAAAAGTGAAAAATACCAAAGTCCACCCCCAAAGGTACTTAAATTACCGTGTAGTACAGAAGCTCACAGGCAGTTTCGACTTGCATTAGCTGTTTAGTTTAATTACTAATGTTAACAAGCATCTTAGTTAGCAATAATTAGCCTGTGCTGAGATTGGGAATGACTGAGATTTCTCTTTCAGACAGGTTGCTCACGTCACATCTACGTCGGCAAGCTCAGTTGGAGGCTGCGCAGTAACGCTCAGCCATCACCGGAAAAGTGCTTCTAATATCCTTCACTGGTCTCCGTTGCAAGTCTATCGCTTTATCCATTAATTTTACTGTCTATGCTCATACTCTGCTTCTGACTGGCTAGTAGTCCGTACCTCGCTACTGCGCATATGCGACTCCCAACAAAGATGGTACGGAAGTGCGATGCCTCACTCTGTAGCTAAAACAGAGAGCTCAACACACAGGGTGAAAAGAGGAGCTGCAGCAATGTGTAGTACGACAAAAATACGGTGCTTTCTGAAAATGAAACCACATGAACCTATTCTGGTACAACCTCTAAATACAATTATGAACCTGAAAATGAGCATAATATGAGCACTTTAATGTTATAATATGGCAAATGCAACTAAAGATAGTGCTGTGATCCACTGTATGTCTGAGCTGCCACCAACATGTGACACTCCAGAGAGGACTCAAGATGTTGAATGAACCAAATCTGCAATTGAATCTCTCATCATTGTGCATTCAAAACTAATCAGCACAACAACAACAACAGGATGTGCAATTATACAATCCATCCAGCACCTTTATTTACACAGTGAGTCACAGCTGCATGCACATACAGTGTTCATAGATAACAACGCAATTAAACTTGAATTTAACTTTGTCTTCTGTCGGTGGGTCTGTGGTAGACAGTTACAGGTGTGCCTGTGCAGCTCTTGTAAATATTTAATGGGATGGAGCAACAAGTACACCCTCAGCAAATATTTGCCTATGTCAGTAAGGGCGGACAAAGCACCCTCGAGACATTTAAAGGCTCAGAGAGACTTCTTCAAATCAAATCGATGACTAGCTATCATTGCCCGTTTAAACAGGGAGAACACATAAGGACAGACTAATCAACTGTTAGTTCAATGTGTTTGACTCAGTAAAGCTCATTCTCCACAGTTGTTTCTGCGTTAAACCTCCAGTACTGTAGACACCTGTTCCACAAGCGGCGCCGCAAACAAAAAACTTAAACAAAAAGCAACGCACAAGACGAGACAGAAATACACACCTTGAAGGCAATGTCATAATACTCGTTAACAGAAGCGCATCTCTCCAACACATATTTTGAGGTTCCGTTTTTAGCCTGCTTGTCCGTCAACGATGTCTTCCTTGTGGACATCGCAATGTCAAGGGGAGAGGAAGGAGAGAAAAAAAGCGCAGGCTAAAGAAAAAATCCAAAGCCCCAGTTATCTCCGAGATGTGTCCAAAGAAAGACGCGCGCGGTGTCTGCCAGATCTCCGCCACTCAGTCCCGGTCTCCGCCAGCCTCCAGCCCCTCTGCTCGCATTACTGCGCGTGGCCACAAAATGATCACAAGGCGCTTTCCGGAGAGAGAGAGAGAGAGAGAAGAAAAGAAAAAAATCACACCTTTAATATCGCACTGATGCGACAGGTCAAAAAACTTGCAAAACAATCAGTGGCTGGCAGAGCATCGGCGTCTGATGACTAGCAGGCGGAAACCTTTCTCTGCATCCTGGCGTGGCCAGGTGGTTATCTGAGCACGCAGAGGATGCCGACAGCTCTAACAACTGTGTTTTTCTTATGAGTGAAACCACCAGTGTCTATTCAGGCTAAAATTGTCCCCAATAACAGCTGCCGGGGGGGTCAGGCGCGCTGATGGCGGACTCATCCGCCACAGGTGGTGCTCGGTCATTGAGAGGGTCAGAGAGGAGAGCAGAGAGATGCAGAGAGATGCTCAACTGTGACAGTCTATTTAGTTTAAATACACTTGACGTGAATTTACTCAAGATAGAACTGTTCTTGGTGCGTAAAATGGCACACAAACCCGGTCCAAAAAACCTTTTTCCAAACATGTAAATGCGGACAAGACCATCTTATGTTACCATAAAGTAGTTCCTATCCTTTCTTGTTCTTGTAGCTTCTTTATCAACCCATTTGTTTTTCATAAAAGTCCCTCATCACAGCAGGGAAACAAATGAAACAATGATCCAAGTCTCTTCTTGTCAAGAACATATGATTCTATAATCAATATCCCTTCATTGAATTAGCATGGCATAGGCTACATATCTAAAACGGTTTCACCGAGTGCAACAGTCTGAAACTGCAGTGTCTGTCTCCCCCCAGTGTTCGAGTAAGGGCTCAACTCCTCTCTGTGGTGACAGGACTCATGACACATGGTCAGAGATGATTTATGTTATATAACTGACATGCAATCTCTTGTCTGAAGATATTAACTCATCACTCTGTCACGGGCAGCTGCAGGCAACATCTCACCCCTCTGACATGAACAGGTGCATTTGTAAATGGAGCTGATTGAATGGTTGATTTCATTATGATTAGGGTCAAAAAGAAGTTTTCAGATTTACTGTTTGTTCCTGACTGGAACCCACTGCCTTATCATTTATGGTTTATAAGAAATCAGTAAAGAGAAGTGCATCTGAAAAGAGGCTGAAAAGCTTTAAATAAAGGTGAGAGTTTATAATAAGATTATATCAAAATGAAGATGTTTACCTTCTCTGCATTTAAGAAAAATAAAAAATAAAAGATGAAAATAGAAAATGATCAGAGTCTGTCTTACCCTTGACTTTAAATCCAGTACACATATGCAGCAGAGTGACTTATTGTGTTTCTGCAGGGTTGTTTTTTTTTTAAGCATGAATCATACACCACCACAATCTTATGCTAATGCGAAATGGCAAAGCCTATTTTATACTATCTCACATATTTCTGCCTTCTAGTGCTGCTCTAAAGGCAGTGACACAAAGCCAAAGTTATCAGCTGAAGAATCATCCATTAAATGAGCCGTACGTCTTTCCTGTTCGGTCTCCCTTTTTGCCTGAACATAGTGAAACCAACCACGCGTGTCACAAAACATTAAATCACTCTTGTTTAAAACAGCCTGCTGCCATGCCTTTCATTAGCAGTGCTGTCTTCACACTAGCTTAATCATAGCATTCACACACACACACACACACACACACACACACACACACACACACACACACACACAGTGTGTTTCACTATCTTTGTGGGTACTTCTCATTGACATAATGCATTCCCTAGCCCCTTTCCCTAACCTTAACCATCACAACTAAATGCCTAACCTTAACCCTTACCCTAACCCTAACCTAATTCTAACCCTAATCCTACAACCAAGTCTTAACCCTCAAACAGACATTTAAAGTTGTGGGGCCCGGTCCAGCATTTTGGACCCACAAAACTGTCCGGACCCCACAAGTATACTGTATTCCCATGAATATACACACAAACAACCACACACACACACACACACACACACACACACACACACACACACACACACACACACACACACACACACACACACACACACACACACACACACACACACACACACACACACACACACACACACACACACACACACACACACACACACACACACACACACACACACACACACAGGGTGTTAAGGGTCGTAATGAATGCAGTGAGAAGATGCAACATGCCCCACTGGAGAACAGCACTGATTCATGCTGCAGCAGAGAAGCGGATAGGATTTGCTTCACTGTCACGTCACCACTTCAGTACAAACAGCACATCGCAGCGACATGTCCTTCTCATCACTCGAGTGAAGTCAACAGCATTAAAGGGGGGAGGGGGGAGGAGGAGGAGGAGGAGGAAGAGGAGGAGGAGGGAGAGAAAACATGCCACGGAGGGTGTGTAGAGGAGAGGAAGCGTGGACTCACTGTGAAACCAATGCCGACAGTGGCGGTGAAGGACCCTGCGATAAACTTGCCCTGGTCGAACTGAACCAGCAGAGAGGTCTTGCCCACTCCGCTGTCTCCCACGAGAATGGTCTGCAGAGAGAGGCACAGAGAGATCATGCGACATCATGTTTCCACTGGTGCCTCCTCTCGTGTCGCCTGAGGCCATGCGCACTGTGTGTGTGGGCACGTTGTGTAGGTTACTGTACACGTTCAACTGTTGCTCAGCGCACAGCTCGGTGTTTTGTAATGCAATGTGACGGCTGAATGCCTTCGAGAGGGAAAGGCAATGTACAGCAGTGAACTGGTAAGGTACTGGAGGATATGTGTGTGTGTGTGTGTGTGTGTGTGTGTGGCCTGAAACTGTCACTGTATCAGATGGCTGCTCACATCTCAGGCTGATGTTCTGCATTTGTTCTTGCACCCACAAGGGAACACTAACCACAGGTGGAAAGTAACTGAGTGCATTAACTCAAGTACTGTACTGTGCAATTGTAACTTCAGTATTTCCATTTTATGCAACTTTATACTTCACTTTCACACATTTCAGAGAGGAATGTACTTTTTACTCAACTACATTTTCCAAAAAAAGCATAAATTAGAGGGAAGTAAAGAAAACAATACCCTCAGATTGACATACTTGTGACCCTTTGAACCCCAAGGTTGGAAAATAATGGACTAAATGAAAATACCTAACAGTATATAAAGTTATTTTAACTAGCTCCACCTCGACCAACACGACAGTAAAATGCTGCTTCCACACTGACGCATCCCTATTAACAATCTCTGCAATATCAGTCACAGTCCTCTTCTGCTCAACACTTTTACTTTTGATACTTTAAATACATTTAGCTGATTGTCCTTCTGTACTTTATGTTAGTGTAAATAGGATTTTTAATGCAGATATTGCACCTTGCAATGGATTATTTCTATATAGCTTTATTGTTATACTCAAATCAAGGATCTGAGTTCCACTAATAACAATAGTCAAACCTCTCACACACACACACACACACACGCCGGTGTGATAACCCTCAGTGCTCATGGCCGAGGGTGATGCGTCACCCCACCAGGGATCTGCTGATGTGACAGCACTGGATGTAGGCATTATTTGGCCTTGTCGCCATGGTTATTGTGTCATTGGAGGCTGCTGGGGGGCATCCAGCAACAGATGCCTCTTTTGTTGACATTTATCAAACCCCTACTCCTCTTTCTCCTCTTCCTCCTCCTCCAGCAGGCCGGCCCCACTGCCTGCCTCTTATCAGCAGTCTCAAAGAGCGCACATGCTGTGCAGCATTACAGCAGGCAGCGCTCTGCAGCTCGCAATACGTTCAATTTAATCACTGGCATCCATGAGTTCTGCACGTTCTCGCATTAAAAACATAACACTGATCCAGTTTGAGCAGATATACAGGATAAAAATGCGAGACTATCTGGTGCTTTAAAGTGGATGGTTGCAGAGCTCTCTTTGAAGATGTAGCCTCCTAAAAATGCTGAAAAAACAGCTTCAGCAATTCAGCAAATAGACAGTGGACATTTTCAAACAAAGTGCAGATGATTTCAAACAAATGATGCAGACCTGAGGCAAGCTGCTGTGTCCATGATCACTGTTTGTGCAGTGTTTAGCCGGCCTCTGTGAAATCAACTTATTACTATTTCATGCATCCTTCATCAAAGTTGAATGCTGGCATGTAATTGTGGAGAAGAGAGCAGCAGCGAGAGGGCAGTTTATCTCCAGTAACCACATGTGGGACTGAATGTATGTATGTAGTAAGGATGGAGGTGGAGGTGGGGGGGGGTGGGTTACTGTGACAAGAGCCCTATAGGGTTAGAGATGCTGAATACTGTACATTGTCATGGCAACATGACATTCCTGAGAGTTGCTTGGGTTCATCAAGAGCGAGCCTCAGAGATGTCCCATAATAAGATGGTTACCTTGAAAGTGCCGAGTGGAAACCCAAGACTCGCGTATGTCCAGTGAATCCAGTGGATGGTAATTTGGTAAGTATCTACACTTAGGGACATCATCATATCATACATAAATCATTGCACAGCAGTGGTTACTTAAATAACACCTTTTATATTCTTTTTGGTACTTTTTGAATGACTTTTCCAAATGAACATATTGTCCACGGATTAAGGATGAATACAGGCCCTTATTGAGATGTTTTTCCTTTAAAAATGTAAATTCATGTGGCCAGGTTAGCTCAGTTGGTAGAGCAGGTGCACATATGTAGAGGTGTATGCCGCGAAGCTGAAGGTCCAGGGTTCAAGTGCGACCTATGACAATTTCCTGCATGTCTTTCCCCTTTCATGTCCTTTCCATTAAAGGTGGAAATGCCCAACAAAATCTTTAAAAAAAAAATTAGAAAAATGTAAATTAATCTCAAAGAATTTATAATTTATGAAAAATCCAGGCTTGAGCAGTGCTGTGTGGAGCAGAAAGAGAGATACAGGACGTGTCTTTACTTTCATGTTTCCCAACCATTCAGCAGATGTCTTTAAATGGTGATAACTTTACATTCAGCCTTCACATTAGTTTATAAGACCACATCTCATTTCATGTGTACCAAGTTCCTTCTTGTCTGACAAGATTTTGGGATATACATTTTTGTATATTACGGTGTATTCTCAAAGACATTTCTTGACGCACATTTTCCAAGAGTACTTCAACGTTTATTAGGTATTTTAAAAATACAATTGATTTGAAGAGATCCAATTGGCCCATTTCATTTTAGCCTGCAAAAAGTGAAGCCATCTGTGTCTAGCTGTGTAGTTTCTGGCAGTTTCTGTGACCCTGCTAAACAAATATAACCAGAAATGTGATTTCTGAGCAAGCAGGCGTTGGTTCTAGCCTCACACGTAATGCACTACTTATTTTGCAAATATTGAACGGTTGAGTTATTGAGGGAAGCTTATACAGGGATCAAATCATCAAAATAGCTGCAGTATTAAAGCAGTAAAAGTCCTGTCACAGACTGTAGAAACATGCTTTTAATTGCCATGCACATCATTTAATTGTTGTACTAATTGGGCAATAGACAAAATCAATACTGTGCCTCGTAACCATGGTTTTTAAAAGGTGTTTTATAAATAAAGTTTACTTACTTATATTTCTACAGTTATTAAGTTTACTGTAAGTTTTCCAAATGACCTTTTTTATGGAAATCATCGGTCAGTGGGTATGCCTTTATGTGCAGTGGGAGCACACTTAACATTTTTTACAACTGGGCCCACCATAAATTGAAAAATTACTAAAATCATTCATTTCGAGACTAGACTAGCTGTAATTCTGCATCTGTGACAATTTCAGACCTGATTAAATTCTAATCAAGACTCATAGAAGTAGTGAATGGATCACCTTGTGCGTCAGGTCTTCATTATAGGGGAAGGTGTTGGACATGGGAGTCTGTCCGTCCTCCGTGTCCGTGTCCACGGCAGATGACCCGTAAGCACTGTCCGAGGAAACCAGCTTCGCCTCCTCCTGCTTCTGCGTTTCACAGGTGTCCTCCATCTCGTTTGTGGTCTAGTTTAAACGCGTTTTCTGTTCAAAAGCAGACGAGCTTCTGCAAATAAACTAAACGTTTAAACTTCCTCTCCTTCAGCTTTGTCCGTCTGTCATCACATCCTCCGCTCCTCCTCCTCCTCTGCGCGCCTCGGGTTCACATCCTGAACAAAGACACTCAATATTTATATGAAAGCGTCCCAGTCAGAAACAAACACAAATGTGTAGTTTACAGTATTTATGAGGTGAATAAACCATGTTGGGTATTTTGTACAAGGAAGTGACAGCCAGGAAGCGTTCAGCACCCTGGAGAGCGCCTCTCCTTCACATAAACATGTCCTATCTCCATCTGCTTTAAAGGGAAAGAAAGCGTAGAAACCCAGGGAGAACAGTTATTTTAAGACAAAAAAAGGAACAACCATCCTAATGCCACAATTCAGTTAGAGATGAAATATGTGATAAAAGGAAAAAACAGCATAACAAAACCTTCAAGTTTTTTTTTTATTGAGTCAGGATGCCTATCCTATGAGCTTTCCTAGAGGCAAACTGTGACAGGCTGAGGTTGCCTACTCAGATAAGAGTCATAGCTCAGGATGACTTACCAACCAGTACTGCTGCTGGTTATCACAGCAGCACGGACCTAAAGAGACCTCAACCCCCCTCCCCCACACACACACACACACACACACACCCCCAAAAAAACACAAGATCTGTTTCAAATACCATCGAACCGGTGGGGCTGTCAAATACCACGTTATTTGACATAACTTTTTAATTGTTTAACAGAGCACTGGAGACAAACTGACAACATACACACTTCCTCTCAAACAGTATAGAAAAATAACATCGGGTTCCGCTGATTACTCTTGCTCTCTCATTAGCAATAAAACGGGGGCTTCACTGAAGCAACTGTACTGTGCAAGGTAAACAAGGTCACTTGAAAACTCATATGGCGGCCAACTATTATTATTTAAGAACATTTAAAACTAGGTAAAAATGCAACCTAAGATACAGACAGGGGGGTCTCACTATCCTCTGAAAAGGCATTCATTGCACATCTCTGGAAGCTAACATCCCGTAGTAAACAATCCATCGTTGCACTAAGTAAAGGCAGCTTAGATTCTCTTGATCAGGCTAAAACACAAACATAAAACATACAGTGTACTGTCTAACATTTTTGGTTGGTGGATTTAAAGAGCTGAACTGAAATGCACCGTAGGAATTGAAATGAGAGCAATAACCAACCTGTGAAGCAAACAGAGCACACAAACACACAGTGACACTACTGCATACACGCTGATACAAAGGAAGGAGAACAGTGTGTCTAACCAAGTTTACAATTTAAATTTTAAAGAAATGTTGGACATTTTGGGAAATACACTTTTGGTTGGCTTGTTGAGCCTTAGAAGAGAAGACGGATACCACTTTCATAGTTTGTGCGGTCGTTTTGTGGTTACCTGCAGCAGCCAGTTAGCTTAGCAGCAGGAGTAACTAAATCCACCTAACGTTACCAGTATCTCTAAAGCTCACTAACGAACACGCAATATGTTGTTTGTTTAAAGTTACAAAAACAGAAGTGTAAAAACAACTAATTTAACGGTTATGGGTTGGGCTAGCATTATTTCTCGTAGTGATGGTCAAATGAAGCTTCGCGAACCAGTGTCTTTACTTTCTGAGCTCACTAGATGGCTCTCCCTGTTCAAAGAAAAAGGTTAAATGAATGGCAATCATCTAGTGAGCTCAGAAAGTAAAGACACTGGTTCGCGAAGCTTCATTTGACTATCACTAATTTCTCGTTCGGGACTAGTTGCCAGGCAACCAGTGGAGACTCCCGGAGGTAACTAGAAGAAATAGTCCACATCAACAAGTGTAAAAACAACGTTTTGTTGTTTTTACACCTTGATTCTTGTAAAGGTTAAAACAAAAAAAAAACTGAGCTTAAAAAGGTGCTGGTAGACTGATTTAGTTACCTTTGGAAGCCAGGCTAGACATTCCCTTTGTTTACAGTCTTTGTGCTAAGCTAGGTAGCCTCGTATTTATCCTTATAAAACATGACAGTAGTATCAATCTTCTCAAAATTTCTTGCTAAATTGGCTTCAGTTCAAAAGAATTCTAAGGGGCCAATGAGCATACCACATTTTGTCAGATTACACATTGACAGTTCATTCTGGCAAAACAATCTCAAGCCACCTGCTGCAGGTTTTTGTCATAGAACTGTAGTTGTTTTGAGTGAGATTGTTTTGTCATGTATTTCAAGGGAATTTTGAACATAACCTGGCTATCTGCAGCCTTGATGCTGCGGCTGTCTCTGCACTTCCTTTGATCAGATAAACAACTCAGAGTGGCTTTTTCTTTTGCTGCAACAATGGGCATTAAAGACAACTTAACACTTTATAGCCAGTTCAGGGAACTAACAGACAAAACAAAACAAATACAATAAAAAAAAAAATTCATGTTCAAATCATATGTCAGTAAACCGAACTAAACATGAAATACTCTCTCTACACCCTCTTTCCTTATCTTTTCCTAATACAGGTTACAAGTCTCAGTATTTAGTGATATGTCTGTGCAGTGGAGTGATGGTGCAAGTATTTGCTTTAGAGTCTATGGAAATGCAAGTGATGTGACCACCTTAACCATGACGTCTGTTCCTCGCACTATAACCAAGTGACCTCTGTGTAACATTATAGTCTTACAGTAAAGTGCACTTCATCTGTCTGTTCCTTATGTATACATACTAATGCTTCAAAATAAGCACAATAACATGATTCAGAGGTTCCACTCTCCCTTGAAATGAAGAGGAGCCTGTTGTTGAGTTTAGACAACTGCTTCCCGATTCTTTCAAAGCAGAGAAAAACTGAACACTGTGCGCCCAAACAGAAGTCAAACATGCACAGTTTTTTTTTTTTTTTGTCAAACTCAGACCATGACTGACAAGCTGCGTGCCAGCAAAACAACACAATACATCTGGCAGCTGTGTATCTGTTCAGCAAACAATGACAAGTCCTTGCGCTTGAAAACCTCTATGTGCAAATTCCCAGCAGTCACTTCCTCTTCTTTTAAGTCTGTAGAACCACTTGACTGAGAATGTCTTGACTCCTCAGTGCAGGAAGATGTCTTGTTGTTTATGTGCCCTTGAGCTCTGAGACAATATCCGGTTCACACAGGTTCTCTTGGAGCTCTCCAGTGTAGGTCCAGTTCTCCCTCAGTCTTCCTGTGTTATATGTTGAAGTCTACAGTCTCTCCTCTCTTGGGGCTACCTGATCCGCCCATCACTTTTGACTGGGCCCAGTTCAGACTTGGGGTCCGGGGACAGAGAGCTCCAGGAGGTCTTGGAGCAAGGTCCCACGGCTGGGCAAGAGGAAGTCTGTGTGGCGCACAGGCCGCCTGTAACCCAGAAGGTTTCTATGCTGCTGTCCACCCACGCTTCAAGGGGTTGACCCACGAGCTGGGCTTTACGCTGGGCCTCCTGCATGGCCGACTCCTGGGGAGGCAGCTTCAGCACAGAGCTCAGCTGCTGGAAGCTCTGCTCCGTGTACAGGTTACCTGCAGGACCTGCATGCAGCCAGCTGTCCTCTTCTGGAGTGGACATTCATATTTGCAGACAAGAAATAGTGAAAGACAAAATTAGTTTTTAAAAGATCCAATGAAACTTTCCGGATGAGTTATCACATATTAAACTTTAATCCTTCAATTAGTCTGGTGATATTTCTACTGTATATTATTTCTTATCATCAACAATCCCATGAAAAGACCAACATATTGTCCGTGTATCCAAAAACTACATTATCCAGCTGTTTTTAAAATTGAAATGATATATTTGTGACCTATTTTTTTGAAGATTTATGCCTTAGGGAAGTATTTAGAGACAGACTAATGCATTGTTGGTTTTGGAGAAATATAGAATATCGCCAGATTTATCCTTTAAAGTAACAATCACATGCTCTGAATCCACGACTCACCTTTGCGTAGTGGCTCCTTATCTTTGAAGGTTAAGGGCATGACGAGGAAGCGAACTTCCGCCACGCGCTTCCATTGTTTTAACACCCGCACCGTCCAGGTACCGGGCCGCAGAGGGTGCTGCAGCGGGGGTTTGTACTGGGTGTACTCTGCATCCACATCCACGGTAATGTCATAAGATGCAGCCACCACCAGAGCTGGGTCAATCCATACAATAGTGGCTGTCAGGTTGGGACCGCGTGCCCACTTCTGGACTGCAAGTGGTTCACTCAAAGGGCCGATCACGCCCCCAAAGTTGCGAAAGATTCTTTCTTTAGGATCCCACTCTGTGCCGATCTGCCAGGGACAAAGACAAAGATGACTCATAGTCTGTGGAGTCCTGAACTAACAATGGGTTATGTGACACAATACAGCGAAACAATGTCTCCTACGTCTTTGACTTTCCTATTTTGAGGACAAGGAGAAAGAACATGTTAGCACTTTCTGCTCTAGCCTTCCTCCCAATATTAACTTAAAAAAAAAAAAAAAAAAACTAATTCAACTTCAAAGTTTAGTTTTGGTCAGATCAAGCCCTGATAAAACCACTCCAATTTTTCATATCAAGAAGAAAATCTTCCTTCAAAGCAGTTTCTTAAGGTGCCTTGATATTAAAAGGTTGCACAGGACAGAATGTTCAATGATAACGAAGAATCCTCATCTTATTGAGACAAGAAGTACACTTACTTCCAGGTTCTTTAGCCTTTCAAACTCCTTTAGGTTTGTCTCAAGGACAAGCGTGGACTGGGGCACTGCCCACATCTCCAGTGTCTCCCTGACCTTTGAACCCACAGCCTGGACTTCCTGACGCATCAGATATCCTTGGAAACGGTCGTCATAAAAGTACATGTGTACTGATAGAGGGTAGCCTACTGGTTCAAACCTGCAGTGAGCGGGGAAAAAAAATAAATAAATCACACACAAGTGATTATTGTATTCAGCAAAGAAACAAACCTGCTATATCATTTACAGAGCCTCCAAAAAAAAGGTAAACAGTGTCTACGGACCTGCAGGCCTCCACGTTGCTCTGAGTGGTCACCAGATTCTTTAAGCCAAGACGAAAGAAAGCGGTGTAGGCAGTGAGAGCCACGTCACTGAGTGAGCCCACGCCATCCAACTGCTCAAACAGGCTCTCCCAGTACGCCTTGACGGCAATGGTGCCCGGAGCGTACTGGCCATACAGGTGAGTGTCCAGGATGTCTAAGGCCTCCTGGTTCACGGTTGACTCAAACTTGCGGGCAAAGAATGTCGGACGGGTCAATTGCTGTGGATAAAACAAAGAATACCAGAAATTGGCCTTTGAGCTCCCTAACCACACTGGTGCTAATAAAACACGAGAGAGTGGGAAAGAGAGAAAGAAATGGATGAGTTGTTGGCCCACCCACCTGGATCCGGATGAGGTCTTGCGGTTTGAAATCGTTGGGAGAGCAGCCACACCAGTCGACAATGTGCTTGTACTGGCATTTACAGCCCAGCTTACGGTTCCAGTTGGTGACACGCAGGTTGTTGTCCACCAGGGTGTCACACATGTGACTGTTCCCGAGCACCGTGTGGAAGAAGGACTAGGAGGTAGCAGGAGTAAATACATCATTTTCTGCAGTGCTGTGCAATGTGCAACAACCAGTCCTTCCAGAAAATGCAGAGTTTTTTTGTGATTGTTGCGGGCAAAAATCCTTATGCGGCACGTTTTCTTAAAAAATGCGATGGAAGATGTGGGATATTTATCCAGTTTTATGCGATGAAATTGTGGGAACTTGCAAAAAGATGAAAAAGAGAAAAAAAAAGTGATTCCCCCAACACCCTGCTTTTCGATGATGTTCACGTCGCGTAATTACGTCACTTCATAATGTCACTTCATAATGTCACTTCATAATGTCACTTCATAATGTCACTTCATAACGTCACTTCATAACGTTCCCATGGCAACAGGGGAAAATGGCTGCTCTTGTGTGAAGTAAACGCATTTTTCAACTTTCTGCTAAGATATGTGATTTTTTTGCAACGAAAATGCGTGGATTATGAAATCATGCAAGCCCTGCATATGTTGCGCGGAAATCTGCAATTTATGCGGCGAAAGTGCGGCGTATTTGAAAAAATGTGGCCCTTTGGCTGATTATGCATTGAATTATGCAATCGCATAATCACATTTTTCTGGAGGGACTGAACAACTGTGCTGCGTGAAAATGCAGTTACTGTAAACCGCCAAAGACTATAAACAGTTTATATACACTGACTCTAAATTGCAATGGGTCATGCCTATATAGCCCCAAACAACAGGGAGCAAAGCCACTGCACCTCCTCTGAGACATTAAACCACACAGTCAGATAAACTCAAGTGAACCCTTCTCTCGTCTGGCACCACTGCTGCACGCTGCGCCTGAAAGCTTAAAGTATTACATTATCTGCGCTGCTAGGCTTTTCTAAATTGGCAGGGGAGGACGAGCTCGAGACAGACTTGTATATCAAACTGTCTGTCTCAACTGTGGGAGAAAAACAGACCACCTAATGCTTACTTACCTCAGCAGGGAGCAGGGCGTAGGAGTAGAACTGCTTCAGCCCTGACACCAGGGCATCCTGGGAGTTGATGACGTATTCCACGAAGCGGTGGGTGAGCGCAAACCAATCAGAGCCGCCTGAGACCTCCAGGCCTTCGGGAATGCTGCGTTCGCCGAGACGCCACATGTGGTTGTCACACTCGTGGAAGAGACGGTCGAGGCCCTGTTTCTTAATAAACCTTCAACACAGAACACAGCTGAAATTGATGTGTGGGAGAGACACTGTGATGCTATTTGCAGCATTCGTCAAAGTAAATGACCAAACAAACCATTTCTGTCTGAGCTGCCACGCTGTATTAAATAATGGTTGAAGAATCACTTCATCATGTTGCTTTTTGCCTCTCGTGTGAAATCAACACAACAAAAATGCCAACTAAATGTGTGTGTTAGCTGGTTTGTATCTTACAGCTGATATACTCACCGGGCATTTTCTCTCCCGTGGGACTTGAGGAAGTTCTTGTCCCTTTGCTGCGACAGGAACGACACCAGTTCATCATTGGTCCTGCAGGAAGGGGATAAGGGAATCGTTGAAAGGAGGAGGGGTTAGGTCAAGAAAGAAAAATACGATTTCTAGCAGATTCTTTGGGAAAATAAAATGCTGGCTCGAGCATGGTGGTGTCTGATGATATAAATGACTGAAATTAGATACTTTGGATAGGATTCGGTTGACACAGAATTGTGCATCCAACCAAAAAAAAAAAAATCCCCAGAATTCAGCAAAAACTGGTCAGCAAGAAAGCAGACTATTTACTACCAGCTCTGTAATTCAGTGAAAAAATAACAATCCAGGGCGCCCAGATAGCTCAGTTGGTAGAGCGGGCGCCCATATATCGAGGATAACTCCTCGACGCAGCAGGCTCAGGTTTGAGTCCGACCTGCAGCCCTTGTGCTGCATGTCATTCCCCCCCTCTCTCTCCCCTTTCATGCATTCAGCTGTCCTGTCAAAAATAAAGGCCTAAAATGCCCAAAAAATAATCTTTAAAAAACAAAAACAATCCAATTAATTTTGCTACAGATTGCGGTTTTTCATCTGATAAATGCTATGGCTGCTACTAATTGTGCAGTTGCTGTTAGTCAGCAAAAAAATCAAATCTCCATGAAGTATTGAAAGCTTAAGCTAGCAATGAAAAAGGCAATCACAAAATAATCAACACAAAAGTTGTCAAGACAAGCTCTGCTGCACAACACCAGTATTTGCACTGGACATGGAGTATTTAACTGAATGGAGTTGGGGACCACCTTTAACCATAGTAAAGGTTGAATTCAGCGAGTACAAGGCTACGCAGGGATATGTGAGAATTCTGCTGTGGACCAAGGAAGTTGCTTAACAATAATGTTACTCTGCTGACCTGGTGGGAAAATCTGTAGCGCTGAGATTGATGAAAAAATCCCACTTCCAGTCCAGCATGGAGAGCAGGTCCTTCATGCTGCGCAGGTAGGCCTTTAGCAGGCTGGCACCACCCCAGATGGTGACCATCCGCCAGGTAGTGGCTCGTATGTTTGGGTACTGCTGGGCTATCTGCAGGACCTCCCGATGCATGTAGCCGGACCGCTGGAGAATTTCAAAGCAAAAGGTCAAACTCTTAATTAAGTGAAAACTGTGTTTCTGCATCACAAACGTATTCTAGTTCCCACAGATCCGCAGCTGCCACTGTGCCAAGACAACCACACAAAGCTGGCTCGTGTTGAAAGATAATTTGATCTGAGCAGAGCAGAGCATCAGCCACATGGTGCTTTGTACTGTGGGTCAGCATGATGACCGAAAGAGAAAATTAAAATTTGCTATTTTTGCCTTGCAGCAAATTTCCTTCTCAAAGTGGCACTGGCAATAGGTGACAGCGACACAAAACTAAAATGAACTGATCTTAAAGGACAGTAAGCAGGGATTACATTTTAGGAGGGAATAAAGGACGAGATGGAGGAAGTCAAAGAGCCAAGCTGCTGTCAAGGTTTATGCAGAGACATTAGAAGTGGTGAGAGATATAGCTTCGAGTGAGCATGTGTGACCATTTATCTGGAGATTGCAAGAAGCCAACTTCTGTAGGTTAAAAAGAGGGTTTTTTAATTTTCCTTGGGAGCTAAATTAGATTAAATACCAATTAATTAACAGGCAGCCTGTTTCCAAATAAACACGGTTAATAAAGGTTGTCAAGCGCTAAATGGGCAGTTAAACAGAAAAGGACACTTGTAAATGAATTGTTCCAGGACATTAGGTCCAATTGTGTTGTTTAGTGAAGCACAAACAGTGTGCTACTGACTCTGTCCTGTGTTAAATAAAGTGTGGCCAAGTCCTACATTTAGCCAGGACTTCTTGGGACACTGCAAGAATCTGTGGCTATCCTAATCGTGTTCACCAAGGAGACAACAGCAACGGAATGACATTCCTAAACTCACAGTCATCATTTGTAGACGTCGGGAGAAAAAGAGGGCTGTGTGGCGGAGTGCAGAGGAGCTGGTAGACTGACTCCAGTACAACCTGACCTGTTTTACAGCCTCATCTCAACAGGCTTTTGCCTCAGAGATAAATGAGGTTAGGTTGGCAAAGTGTCTAAGATTGTGTCCGTGGTGTTCTTATTCATCACTGGCTCCGGTGATCCTCCACCGTCCCTTGGCAGCCGAACAGAGCAAAGCCACAGGACTCAACAACCTTTCCGGCTACACAGGTGCACAGACCATGGGCCCCCGTTTCTCTGCTGTCTGCGCTGGACACACCTGAGGTCCCTGCCTCAGTATCGCCAGTCAGCCGTACATTTGTCTTTTGCCTTCTAGCTGCACATTAAAGCAGACTTTTTCTCCACTAAATCTAGCCCCTAAGAATAACCACACTTAACTCTATCCAGGCTAATCCCCTTTACCACACTGTGAGACCCACAGGATATATTTAACCTTCATAATGCATGAAGACCTAACTAGTAAAAGCATTTGTTAGCTCAGTGTAGCCAGAACCTCGCAGGGTGCCAAATACACTCCTCGATGTTCAGCATAAGCATAAATAAACAATATTGTAAGCTAGTTTCACCAGCAGAAAGAATGAATTGTCTCTTATTTGGATATTTCTATCATGCAGAATTGTGTCGGTGGTGCATGCAAGCAAGGACAATTGTGTAATGTACATAATAAGGAGACTGAATGGTAGTTGAGGCCCTGTGATCTCCTTTTAGGGCATACCTTGTCCACGTGGATGTAGTAGTAGTGGTCACGGTGATATATGGCTTTGATGAGGCGCTTGAGCTGCCGTACCGCACGGCCGTGGACCATCAGAACGAATGCCACCCTGACGGGGTTCTCCACTTCGGACAGGCTGTTGTCCATCTCGCCAACGGCCTGGACCAGATTTGATATACCTGGCCAAAGAGGACGGAGACATAAAAGGACAGACTCAGTAGGTCAGTCGAGAGTTTCAAATAATAATATCTTGTAGGCTGGGTGTTGAGAAAGACACTGTTCATTAACAACAATAATAAAAATGCATACAGCTTTATTTTAGTGGGTTACATAATAGGTTAATGTACGAAATGTATAGGATTGTTTTTAGGGGTGTACGATTCAGAAAATGTCACGATTCAATTCCGATTTTTAGGCTCAAGATTCGATTCAATATCAATTTTCGATTCAAACACGATTCGTAAATGTAGTTATATATATATATATATACACATACATACATACATACATATATATATATATATATATATATATATATATATATATATATATATATACACACACACACATACAGGGCTTGACATTAACTTTTTGAGACAAGTACATTTACGTTTCACTTATCCATGCATAAAAGTCACTTGTCCGGGTAAAGAGTCATCATTTTATTAAAAAAAATTGTGTTTTGCTAATGCAGAATTTGAACAAACCGTTGAACGCATCCAAACACTATCAACATTAAAACAATTCTGTTGAACAGTAGAAACAAACGTGTCCCAACAATAGATTTCCCATTCAACAAGAAAAAAGGATCTCCAGACTCATAATAAAAAGTAATATGTTGCACGCCGGTGTGCAGAAGTTAATTTATTGAGATTCTAAGTCAATATTTTAATGTTTGTCATTACTTTCAGATTCCTAGTCAATATTCTAAGTTACTTAGTCAATATATTGAGATACTAAGTCGATACTCTGAGATATTGAATCAATATATTGAGATTGTAAGTCAATATTTTAAATGTTCTTATTGGTTTGAGATTCTTTGTCAATATTCTGAGTTACTAAGTCAATATATTGAGATACTAAGTCAATATTTTGAGTTAAATCAATATATTGAGATACTGAACCAATGTAGTGAGATATGAAGTCAATATACTGAGATACTAGGTCAATATTCTGAGATAAGTCAATATATTTAGATACTAAGTCAATATTTTGAGATAAATCAATATATTGAGATACTGAACAATATAGTGAGATATTAAGTCAATATTGAGATACTAAGTCAATATTTTGAGATAAATTAATATATTGAGATACTAAGCCAATATATTGAGATTCTAAGTCAATATTTGACATTTTCTCATTACTTTGAGATTCTTAGTTTATATTCTGAGATACTAAGTCAATATTTTGACCAGAGGTAGTGGTGACTTGAACTTCTACTATATCTAAAATAATTTTGTCTCTCTGAATGAAAAACACATGTTAACATATGTTTCCAGGCTTCCTTTAGATACAACAAGTATCAAATACAAACCTAACCACAGATTTCATGAAATATTCAAGAAAATCTGGCAATGAGAAATGATTTGATAGAAAAACAATCAGTGGGTGAAAATTGGACAAATTGAGAAATCCCCCGTGCACACGTTCTCACCGAGCTCGGGGCAGAACTGAGGAAGTGCGTCTGGCATAAGCTTCCCGGCCTGATGCTGACACACGATGTTGGCGATCTCCTGTCGGCACTGCTGTGACCCGGCGCGATGAAGGGCAGACAGCGCGTCCTTGCCTATGATATCACATTTAGGCACAAAGTTGCTGCTGGGGGCTTGGTGCGCCCCGTCCACGCTGCCCGGCTCCCCCGGTAGTGCAGCAGTGGGTAACTTTGCCGCCCCGTCAGTGCCACCTCGGGTCTCGCTGAAGTTGCGGCTGCTGGACAGGTCATGGAGGGCCACAGTATCCAATCCAGCTCCCGTCATCCCCCGCTCCTGGGCAGACTTCAGCCTGATGCTGGGCTTTTCTCCTTTGCGGTTGGTCCCTCTCCTCAGCGCGCTGGCTGCCGTGCCCCCCGTCCTCTCCGACCTGCCGCTCCATCTGCCCCTCCCCGACAAAGAGTTTTGTTTCTTCCAAAGTGCTGCGTCTCTCTTGGGGTCCTGGCTGTCAGGCAGCTTAGAGCGTCGTGTTTTTCTCTGATGAGAGAGAGGAGAGAAGAAGAAAGCAGCAGCATTTTAAAACCCAACTTTTTTGCCATTAGAACATCTTGGACAAAGACTACTGGTGTGGGAGGAGGAGTTGATTCACCATCCAGGAAGGTGATAAGGTAAACTAAGACCACCACTAAGACAACAGCTGAAAGGGCCCCAGATGGAAGGATGTGTTTACTTGCTTTCTCCTCATTTTTCTGATCTGGGGTTATTTTTAGCTGAGCCTCAGCCTTTTTGTGGAGCTAATCTGCAAAAAGCACAGTTCTGGATAGCCACATGCACTGAAAGACACAATGAATCGAGTGATTCACGGTAGAGACCTCAACCAATCTCTGTCTGCACACTCTGGCAAAACGTGCACGCACAAAGGCAGATATATTAATTTATGAGTACGACGTGCACTTTGCTTGATATGTGCACAGGCTTTGAACCAGCTTTGTATCAGTATTCTTCCTTAATTAATATGATTAATAAATCTTCAACATCAAAGTATTTCATCATGATTTGTGTATTTGCATCTCAAAATCATCCTCTGAGACTTGACAGACTGCCTAAAAAAACTTGAATCTTTGGCTCTAACATCATTTGTCATATAGTTGTGGTTCAGTGAAAATCAGCGATATAAGGGAAAGATCTACTCCAAGGGTTGTGTTGAGCTGCGTGTTCCGCCAATAGAAAATTGTAGTTAATATAAATAAAAGCTAGAAAGTTCATCTTTTGTAAACATTTCAGTTTATTGTCCGTGTTTTTGTACACAAAAGGTACTTGAGGTACTGTAATGACGTGAGGACCTAGTGTCGGATACACCACAACCATCATTAATCCGGATTTCTTCTTACAATTTCAATGTCCAAATCGTATCATTTCAATGCAAGAGTATAGAGGGAATCAGTTTCACTGTAGCACAACTCACACCTACAAAAAGGAAAGGAAAAGAAAAAACAAGACATTTTTTAATCTTCTAGCCAAACCGCATCACAGCTTTGGCACAGTAGATTACTGGATCACACAAAAGGCCCTTCAAAATGTGCACTTGGAGAAGAGGAAGAAGAACAGTAAGTGGGCTGAGAGCTTTCTGCCTCTGTCAGACGATATGGCAGAACACGGGCTCGCTCGCCTCACGCCACTGGCACGCTGACAGCCCAGAGACGGTGGGAACGAGAGAGGGATTGGTGCTGTGTGGTAGGACAAGGAGCCAGATAATGCAGTGCCAATGAACCAGCTGCCAAACAACACTGCACAGTCTGCTGCTGATCGCCAACTGCACACTCAAACCCATTACTGTAAGAGGCATTGTGGAGCACTGTTACATACCATTGCAGCGCAAGCCTCTTTTAGAGATTTTACATGCACTTGAGTAACCTGGTTATTGTCCGCTTTCGGCAGAAACCGATGTCCCAAACGGCACCTAAACAAGAAACCAACCTGGGTTCCTTTAATAAAGTAAAGGATGAAGAGACACCTGGTTGAAACAGCGAGATTTCTGTTAAGGAAACCCAATAATTATAATTAAAAACATTGGTTCTCAACATCAAAGTCCTGATGAATATTTCACTTTTTTTCCAACAGTGGTGGTTCATTTTCTTTAGTGTCTCATAGCTGCTACATTAATAAAAACACGGGGCGGCCTCTAGCTCACCCAGTATGGGCTGAGTCCTGCAGCGGCCCGGGTTCGAATCCGACCTGCTGCCGTTTGCTGCATGTCATCCCCCATCTTTCTCTCCCCCTTTCATGTCGATCCACTGTCTCTACTACTAATAAAAGGGAAAAGCCCCAAAAAATTATCTAAAAAAAAAAGTAATAACACAACTGTAAACATCTTCTATGCCTTTTGCCGGCTAACATTGATAAAGACACTACTTACTTTCCAGCTGCCAGAGTAAATGTTCTCACACAGAAGACAAGCATGCAGCGGGGGCTAATGTTTCAATTTTCCTTATCACTTATTTCCACAGCTTTTAATTAACACCATCATGCCAAAAATGTATTGATTCAAAGGCAAGCCAGGCAGCCTCTTTACTTTCCAATTAAAGTTGAGTGAAACCATATCAGCGTCACCATCTGCTGAAGCGGGAAGCAGCAGCGTGCGCTCAGCTCCATAGGAGAGCACAGGCAGGCAAGCAGAGGGTGACACAAGGATGACAGAGTCTTCTTCTTCTGTCCCCACAATTCTGTACAAGGGCTTTGAATATAAATGCACGTGGCTGTGTTCGCACATGCACAGCAAGCCACTGATTAAAGCAGATGCGAGTTAATGCAGAGACCACGGTGCACGGACGAATCCAGCCTTGTTCACGCTCAGTCAGGGAAGCTGACGTTGCCCATATTGACGGGCCTCCCTGACTGAACATGAACAAGGCTGGATTCGTCCGTGCTCTGTGGTCCCTGCATTAACTCGCATCTGCTTTAAGTGATGATTAATATGCATTCATAAGCCTGAAATTTTATTCTACGTCTGTGCGTCTACAAACACGCAGAGACGCCGCGTGCTGACATTTGCATAGATGTCTGCCAACATAGCTGCATGTCAGGCTGACATGTGAACTGAGCAGCAGTGTCACATTACTGAAGCCAGAGTTCACAAGGAATAAATGAGGCTTTTCCCCCCGAATTTTAAATTATTATTATTAAAAACTAAATTGGAAATTGGATTATTAATAAAATTAACAATATATGCAGTTTTTTGCCGTTTGACCTGAGGCACTGGACAGCAAATAGCCTACTATGTGTAGTTGTGTTGAGATTTAAGAGGTATGTACGTCTGCTCCTTTACAGTCCTACGTGAGCTATAGTGAACTATAGACCCCTACAGACATTTCTCTGTATATTTGCTGAAGCATGTTAAAGCATGCACCTGACGAGGTAGCAGAAAACCCAGAGGCTCATAATGCAAACAGGTGGTCCAAGTCAAAAGGAACATTGCGTCTGCAGTATGATGAATGACATGCCACACTTCCAGTTTTGTCCCAATGTCACATTTTAGTGTGTCCATTATCCAAAGGAAATGGATTACTTCATCTAGGCTGGCGTCACTCATATTAAATGAATGACAAAGCAATTACTGAGAACTAGCTTTGTGCTTACTGCTTAACTCACAGTTAGGTGGAATAAGTCCACGTCATTGTCTTGGTGACACAGTGCACTGACAGATTAAATGATTCCTCTTTTCTCCTCTCTGAGTCAAACTTCTTCACTCGACTGAGGCATTACAAGTGCTACTTGCTTCACCCGCCTGGCTATCCATGTTGAGAGGAATATTATACACACAGTCCACGCTTGTCATATTCCAAACTCAGGTTTCAGCTTGCATTCCTGTGATTCTATCAGTATCATTGTGCCTCAAAAAATGATTCCTATAGTATACGCTCAAAGTCTTCCATGGGACACTTCTGTTACCAAACTTACTTTACTTCCAAAAACTCTCAGTCACACCCGACTTTATGTTCCTCCTGTACAGGAGCATCATAGAGCCCGTCCTCTTCTGCTATTCCACATGCTACTTCACCATGCTCACTGTCACCAACAAACTCTTCAAAAATCACACACAACGCATTTAAAATCATTGGTCTCCCTACTCCCAACCTCCCAGCCCTCACTGACTCTCCTATAACACGCAAAGCACGCTCTGTTACTTGAGGCTATGTGTTTTTTGTGATTAATTGTTCTTATGTGTGTACAGGCTGTGGAAACTAATTTCCTCTGACAGAGGACAACAAATGATCCATCTAATCTATCTAATTTAAAGGGAGAACAGCCTTTGAGGGTGTGCGAGGGAGACAGTGATAAGCTTCCCACGTTGGACTCAATGTTAAATGGTATGTAGTGGAGACAACTATCTGCTCAACTTTAGCCTTTATCTCTGGGATATGCTCCCTCTGTGGGTGTTTTGGTATGATTCAAAGTTTAATGAAAATCACAGACAAAAAGCAGCCCCCACATAGAAATGCCTCTGTTGGATATTAACAGTAGAATAAATGGTGAATATTCTGGGACAGCAATTTGACGCGTTTCAGCTCATACCGATGAACTGTTTATGATCAGTGAATAATATCGGAGTCCTTTCACATGTTCCCAAAAAGTTGCATCACTTCAAAGACCACCTCTTCCCCTTAGATGTGTAGTACTGGTTTGTCTGTCTGCCCATCATCACATTTTTTTTTTTTTTTTGATTATGAATTATTACCACAGTGACTCCAAATGAAATGTGGTGACAATCACAAGTGTGAAGACCACTGCTGTTTCTTAAACAAGTTAACAACCATTTAACGAGTATCAACGGCGTTAACTTGGTTATAAACATATAGCATGGTGTACTAATCTGGTGCTGTGGTCGGTGACAGACAGACAAGACCGGGCTGGTCCGGTTGTACTGAAATGTTTCGGAGCGGCGCTGTTCCCCCAACTGCTAACTTAGCTAGCATTAGCTAGCTAGCGTTACTGTATCATAACACACAGTGAGCTCCGCTAAGTGCTAACGGCTAGCTCTACAATTAAACCTAACCGAATCACTGTCATGTCAGAAATAACCGGAGGGACTGTGGCTCACCTCTGCCTCTCCTTCTTCCAGACCCCTTAGACTCCATACCACAAGCCCCTGGACCAGGAGGATAGTTAATGCGGCGGCAATCGCTAGTTTATATCGTCGGAGCAGCTTCTGTACTCGAGCGCTGGCCACCATTTTTTCGACTCCAGTTGACTGGGAGCGCGTGCAGGGCGCATTCTGAACTGCGCGCGCACGCGGTGCCGCTCGCCATCTTCAAGTTGCTGCAAAGTTGGTCTCCAACCAAAACTTACACACACTGGATGGATTAAGCTATTTTTCTACTGTGTATTTTTGTATAAAACAACATTGTTAGAAGAAAAATGCATATCATTTTTGTTGCTCCTTTTCATGGAGGTTGGTGGCATCCTCAACAGTCTGTTCCCAGACCCCCCTTCTCCATGCAGGGCCAGGTGTAAAGTCCAACCCCTTAAACCCTTCAAGGGGTCACCTGATACTTAGACATTTTTGCTTTTGTGTGTGGAAAACTGGACACTGCTACCTCTCCATGCCTCGAAAACCCTTTGGTTAAACTGCTGGATAAACACACACACACACACACACACACACACACACACACACACACACACACACACACACACACACACACACAGGTTTGTGGCACTATCTTTGTAGGGACCCATCATTGACATAATGCATTCCCTAGCCCCTTACCCTAACCTTAACCATCACAACTAAATGCCTAACCTTAACCCTTACCCTAACCCTAACCATAACCTAATTCTATCCCTAATCCTATAACCAAGTCTTAACCCTCAAACAGCCCTTTAAAGTTGTGGGGTCCAGCATTTTGGCCCCACAAAGCTGTCGGGACCACACAAGTATAGTGGACTACCGTCTTTTGGACCCGACAAATATAGTTACCCCCCACACACACACACAACCTCCTGCCCCCCTTTCCCCCACACA
Organism: Perca flavescens; assembly: GCF_004354835.1. Taxonomy (NCBI): domain Eukaryota; kingdom Metazoa; phylum Chordata; class Actinopteri; order Perciformes; family Percidae; genus Perca; species Perca flavescens. The sequence continues at coordinate 8,027,713 of NC_041345.1, read as the reverse complement.
CACACACACACACACACAGCACATATGGCCGTAGTAATGAGGAGTCCATAGGCCCATACAAGTCACAGTATCTTCTGACAATTTACATGTCTGGTACAGTACCTGTCGTATGCAACATAGACATTCAAGATCTCACCTTTAAATTATTACAGCCTAATTATACTTATCCAATCATTTACATGCATACAGACACCCTCCCAGCCCCCTCTGGACAAACCTATATGGCCTACACATGCCACTACAAAGATCAGACATACATTATACCCTAACCCCTAACATGATCTAATTTTCAACATTTGGGGACAACTTCCTCACTTTGATATGTTATCTGGTGTGTTTTATAATAAATTACTCATATATTAAAAAAAACAAACATGTGAGGTTGTCTTTAAAAGTAAATCAAACCAATGCGGTGTTTCTGAACTCTTTTATTCTCGGAGGATCACAAAATATGTGAGCCCATAGCCTATTTGATGTTTCCTTTTGCATGCAGCACAACTTCAAAGGTTTTTATCATACAATTTTCCCATTGAGTCCCTCACATCTTCTCCAGTACATATCTTCAGTTAAATTCTTTTTGAATCTTTTAGGTTTATGTATAAAATATGTGACCATACCTCTAACCCTTATCTAACATTTTTAGTATCTTACCAGACTGAAGTTATAATTGACTTCCTTCTCCCTGCTTCTTTTTCGTACATATATAGAATAAATTGATCCAATTCAGAAAGACTGATCAAAGTCAAACACCCATTTAGGAGATCCATCCCACCCAGTGGTGTAGTCTACGTGATAGGCTACACAGCTATACACAGTATACTCACTAAGAAAGATCCAGGATTTCCATATACCCACGTAAAAATGCGCAATGACACACAACAACATATTTTCCATTATATTTTTGACATATTTGGAATCTGTGTTGATTCTTTCTTTGCATAGGCTAAATAAACGTATTTCAGCCGTTAATTGGTGCATAAAAGAGTATCAAAATGCAGGAAATGAAGTGTTTGACGCTCAAAATTTCCCTACAGTATACCCACTACAATACATTACACTACACCACCCTGTCAAATGTTTTTTTCTGCATTTAAATCACAGGCTGCATATAGGCTAGTTAGATGAGGTATATCCAATCAAGTCATCTACTTAACAAATCCAGCCTGCTCACCATGGATAAACCAAGATATTAACAAACGTATTGGTCTATAAACTCGATTTGTATTATTTATTTTTATTATTTATATATTTATTTTGTCAGTAGCCTATCAGTGCCTCCTTGGGACTTTGGCAGGTTATTTACTTTTGATTTAAGATTTGATCTACTTTGAGTGGAAGACCAAGGTCATGGCCATTTCTGATCAAAATAAAAAAATATATATATATCCCATGTCATGCCCTCTAAGTTTAAGGCTGATCTGCAATGCTTGAGACCAAATGGAAAATGGTTATACTTATAAAATTGTATCAATATTATAATAGCGATGCAATAATTTAAAGGGCGTCCACTGGCAGTTTAAAATGTTGAAATACAAGTTTTCCCATAGTTCCCATCCATGAATACTAATGCTACATTTTGGCTCTTTGTCTGTATAGAAATCATCTCATGACGGGACCCCCACAGTCTCCAGGGTAACAGGAGTCCAGCTCAGGCATCCGGTGTGTTAACCTACTGCTCTGGATGTCATTAAGTGGACGGCGGAGGAAGCAGCAGCAGCAGCAGCAGCAGCAGCAGCTGTCTACTTTCTGAACATAACTTAGACTGTTTGTAATCTGTGTTATAGCCTACTGCTGCTTTGGGGAGCCTTTATAATAAATCAGTTGTGCCCATAGTGGCTGCTGCCTGCCAGTGTCCATCCATAAACCAAACTGCCGTCCAGCGCGGAGTCAGAGCGACGTCACGCGGCGGGGAGAGGGCGTCCGTGCGCCTTCACGAGCTTCACACACGCTGTGGCGTGTTTACCGAGTGGAGAGTTGGATCCGACTCGCAGAGCGCATGTGGACACCCTGTCACCCTGTCTGGGACCGAGCAGACAATGAAGAGCAGCGACAGACCTGGTCTCCGTTTCTTTCTCTGACTGTATTATATACGATGAGAGCCTTTGGGTTGGGACTGATGAGTTCAGGAGGATTTCTGAAGGGAACATTAACAGTTTACACAGAAGAAATGTCCACAACTGCTAGTCCAACCATCCCCTCCTCACAGCTGACATCGGATCAACTCACAGTGGTCGCTGCATCCTGTAAGTTAAACCTTCAAACTGTGAATAAAAAAAAAAAAATAAGCTGTCTGGATAGTGATCTTTACTTGTCGGCTTCCTGCAGTATTTCTGTGTGTTAATTTCTTTTATATATAGCAGCGAATTTGTCAAATATTGCACTCAAAGCTCTTAACCATAATTACAGATGACAGAATAGCCTAAGTTTATTATTTTCCAGCTGTCATTGTTTTTGATGGACAGGTATAGAGCATTAGAGAGAAATTACACCTTTAAGTGTTCAAATGGTAGAAAAAGACATTCAAATCAACTTGCTAAACTCGAACTGTTAAAAAGACAAAACTGTTCTTTTACAAGTTGTTTTGCACCCAGAAAAAAAAAACACAACGTCTGTCTGTTTAACAGTGATTATCAAACACGTCCTGCTCTTCTGCTTTTCAAACAGTTTCTTCTCTGGTGTTCTTTGTGGTCATTGTGGTGCTGCTGTCCATCATTTACCGCAAGGATCTTCAGTGCTGCAAACTCGGCTCCTATCAGGGGCCACATGCAGATATGGTAAGAAAAGAAAAAAAGGGCTCTTTTGTGCTGAGTTTTCTTTTTTTTTTTTTTTTTTTTAAAGTGACTCCCTTGTATGTTCAGGTTTGAACCTGATCCAGCACAGTTGTTGAGCTGATGAGAGGAGAGGACACAGACTCAGAGACACCATGTGCACTCAGTGCCGCACCATTAAGAAGTGTCAGATTTAATTTGCATGGCTGTGGGAAAAGGACTACAATACACTTGATATGATCATTGTCAGGCGATGGATTTGCCTCAGTTGAATTAGCTGCCCTCCAGAAATATCTGCCACAGTAACTCTAATGGAATTGGACAGAATTAGCACTTACCACACATATTGATGCTACATCAGCAGCCCCAGTGTAATTAAATCACTGCAAATCAGATTTTGTTGCTAACATCAGCATAGCAGGTGAAGCAAAACAACCTAATCTTTAAGGTTTTTTTTAATAAGGAAGTGTATGTTTTATATTATTAATAATATATTTTGTTCATCTCCAACATCCCAAATGTATCTACCTACTTAAGATAACTGCCTGAATAAAGCTGTAGGCGATGGCGCAGGATGAGGTGAACTGGAATTGTAAACACTCCACAGAAGTAACTTTTCATTAGTTGCCCATTCTCTCTGTTTCCTCTTCCTGACTTGTTTCTCACCTCTGTGAGTCCCAGGGGTGAAGTTTGAGTGTTATCTTCGGATTGCAGAGACTCATACCTCCCCCTCCAACTGACAGGAAGCTCTGTTCGTCTGTGGTTTTAATGGAGAAGTCCTGTTGTCCCATTTAAGGAACTAACAGAGCGTTTCACTGGTACAAAGTGCCAACGCTGGCCTCTAGTTACAGCTGTATCTGTACACAGTGTAGCTGATAAGATATTAACCTATTGTCAGCTCAGTACAATAATCTACACGTGACAGACTGTAAACACTGAGTACAGAGTGCTGAATACATTTATGAGGACTTATTAGATATTCTTTCTGAAACCTGATTCTTACGTGAAATTGAGGTATGTGATTGAAAAAGGAAAAGCTTTTTTTTATTGTTCTTATTATAAGGATACCGAAAGCAAAGGTTAGTCATTCTGCGAGGGAATCACACACACAAACACTCTTTCATTGTGTTCCTGTGGGACATTTCATGTCTTCAACTTCATCGTCGCATACCTTTCCCTGCTTCAGTTTGCACCATGAATAGTGGGAAGACTCCAGTGTGGGTGTTGGGGACACAAGGAGGACAATGGATCTCCTTTAGGTTGCGGCGGTGAAAAAAGGCACACTGCCGCTGGGGTCCTCCCCCGACTTCAACACTGATTTTACACGGTTGTGCTTTTTCACACTGGCTGAATCAATGGCAGGAGACAAAAGAACAAGTCTTCTATTTTTTTTCTTTCTTGAGGACTTTTTTTGGGCTTCTTAAAAGTACAAACCAGTGAGGGAAAGTGACCTTTGACATCACCTTTTTGGTGTCGTCTCTCTCTCTCTCAAACGATGTGAGGGTTATGGCAAAGGTCGTTAGCGTGCGTCACTCACTAAGTGTGAGTGATGTCCTTGTTTAACTGGCCTGGGAAAATGATCTGACATTTTAATACTATTTATTGCATGCTGAACTCCAACTTGTGTTGCCTCTTAGTCAGAGGGAATCTCCTCAGTAATAGCAGCAAAAGTTGTCCTAACATCTCTTATCCTCACGCTGGATTTAAATCCCAGTCAGGCAACAAATTGACTTTGTTGTAATGCTGGCCCGAATGACATACAAGGGGCCATAATGTGTATTGGAGTGTGCTCGTTAAGAGGTACCTGCTGCAGTTACAAGGGGAGGAGAGAGTCACTACTGAAAAGACCACACGGTGTGGCTTGTTGCCTAGGGACCCTGAATCCACGGTAGGACATCACATTGTTCTCCACACAAAGGAGACTCATTTAGACTCAAGGCAATTACCTAGTTTTCCTGGCAGTCTTTTTTCAGGATTGTTGCACCCTTATACAGTGAGACTCTGACAGGTCTCGTTTAGAGTGGGTGGGACTGGGAGGAGGCAGGGAAATTGGAGGGTGGTCGTCTTACCGATCAGATAATTTATGGTATTGCTAAACCAGCCAGGGTCTACAGTGATTAAACAAGGCATGAACATTGGTCAATTGGGCTGAAACAAGTGGATTTTTGACTAATTGCAGTACACTTAGTAGTTCAAATATAAACAGATTAATGCTTGTAATTAATGACTAAAAGGCTTTGCTTTCTGAGACACTTATTCCAGTCATTATTGCTTACTGGTTTTACAGGATGCTCCTCCTCAGTACTACAGCAGCAGACAGACACTGGTGGGATCTCCTTGTCTGGAGCAGACTCAGATCATGGATGACAACAACACTCAGGTGAGAGAGTCGAGTATGTTAGTATGATCTGCTGTTGGCCACTTAAAGCATCAGTCTTGCCTTCAGTGTACACTGTTGCAGCGGATATAGACACACTCTCAGTTCCCTCTTACAACACATATTGTACAGTACACATATCACTGGGTAGATCGGGCATTACAAACCTCTGAAATGAATGTTTCAATGACTGCAGCTTTAAAGTGGGTTTCAATGATCCACAAATCCTCAGCACATAAAAGCTTCTGTTTCCCATCCTTCATAAGTGTCCCTCTGTGTTTGGGCCTGTGTGTGTCTCAGCAGGCAGGTCAGCTGTTCTACGTCGGCCTGCCCTCCAGCTACAGCCTGCCGACGCTGGAGGCCCCCCTGCCGAGACTCCCCTCCTACGAGAGCGTCCGAAAGAAGGACCGCCAGAGGCAGATCCACCTAATGATCGCAGACCGCTTCGGCCTCAATGGACCCATTGTGACTGAGGTTGGCTAAAGTAGGGATTAGAACTGTGTCACAGCACTTGATACAGTCCCAAATGCTTTGACAATGAATGTATTTCAGGTGCTGTTGTTAAGTCTGGGAACAGAGAAGATATTGTAGTCCTATTACAGTTTCAAAGAATGCTAACGCTCATATCTCATCTTATTTGGGATGCCCCTCATGTGTAGTCTCACAGTGAATGGAGATAATAAGAAGCAGGCTTTTTCTATTATGACCACGCTGTCATACAATATTGTAACAAGAGCTTGTTCAAAGATTAGATTGCATTCAGACTGTAGTAAACAGGAGACGCTATCGGCTCATCTGATGCGCGCAGCTGAATTGCACTGGCGGCCGCGTTTCAAGGTTTTACCGTGTTGATCTTTCGCTGAGCTTTTGACGCTTGAGCAAACAAGGTAATGAGAAAAAGGCACATCAAACAAAATTAAAGCCTGCATCCTGAATGCAAACAGTGACCGGGAATGCAGCTTGGTGCTCCCGTCTTCTACTGGTGTTTTTTCTTCTTCTTTGACCTCTCCTTTTTTCCTTACTTAAACAGTACTTAGCATGGCTGCCCATCTCTTACTCTCTTTCGCGCACACACACACACACACACACACACACACACACACACACACACACACACACACACACACACACACACACACACACACACACACGCAAAGAAACACACAGTACTTTCCAGTCAACCCATCACTATTCACAGAAAAGTCTCCCTCCCCCTAAATAGAGTTCAACTGATGGCCTCCTTAATTTGCCCGTGTCTGGCGTGCAGCCCGAGGCAGGAGAGTAGTAAAACTTTGCGACCTGGTGTGTGTATCACACAGAGGGCAGGGTTGTAGGGTTGCTCTTGTCGCCCGAGGGTCCCCAAGCAATTAAAAGATAAGAAGACCCAGTCGGGAAGTGTGAATCTGCCAGATGTGATCAGAAAGATTATGCATTGGAGACAAATATGTTCTAGGCGGCCAACGTGGAGATTAATTGGTATATGTAACTACAAACATGTCCCACTTATTTTTTTGAGGATAGATATCAAACGCGGGGTGTTTCCCGAGCAACACTTTCATCCTGGGAAAACAACTTCTGTCTTTCCTGAAGAATTCTTGAGAGTTTCTGACTTGTGCATGCCAGTAAAATCACATTAATAGTCTCAAATGGCTTCACACACTTATACTAGACAGGATAGCAAGGGCAGTGTCTTTTAGCAAGTGAGGAAAATAAATAGGTTGTATGTTTTTAAAATCTATCTTATTTTTCTGCATTTTCCGACAGCCTCCTCCAACATATGAAGAGAGTATCTGCCAGTCAATGGAGCTGCCGTACAACATCCTCTCATCCAGTCTGGACATCTCCCCTCCTCAGAGTACGTACACCAACATAGGGCCCGACACACATCATCCAGTCAACTGTGATAACACCAATAGCACTGTTCTACATGTGTGATTACTGAGCAAGCATCTCAAGCTGATGAATGTGAAAGGCACGTGATAGCTTTACAGATGAAGTTACCAAAAGAACACAAGTGTTGAAGATTGAATCATGTCTGGGTCCTTCACACAAGCTGATTCACATACCTCAAGAAGGCTGAGTTTATCTTGAGTGATAGCTGATAAAAGGAGCAACCATAAGGACACATTTGGCTTGGCACGTTTGAATGTTAAAAACACTTTGTGACAGTTACACTCTGCCATGCTGATATATTTTAGCAGAGAATCACTGGATATTAACAGTATTGATTATTGACTTTTTTCTGAGGTGGCTGGTACACCTTGAAGAAGAAAGTTGTGGACTACAACATACCAAGAAGGAAACCACTATTTACTTTGTTGATTACACTTGTCTTCTCTTTTATTGTGCTGTTCCTAAAACCAGAGACTTCATTGTCTGGATTGTAAGATTATTGGAGACCTGTTTGTGTCTGTGTCAAACACAGACATTTCTATGTCTTCTAGAAGGCGTGGACTGCTCCAGTCGCCTCTCTGTCAGCTCTGCAAAATGCATCCTGAATTGTCTAATTTACAAATATTAGTTGTCTTTGACGTGGTTGACATTGGATGGTGATGGCGTGTGGCTATGAGTCGCTCATCAGAATCAGGAAATCAACTTGCCAGTCTCCTGCTCCTGCACTCTGCTAACCTGGGCTAGCAGTCAAGTGTAAACATCAGAGTGAATACAGAGGCAAATGTAAGGCTTATCAGCTACGACCTTTGGTTACGATCCCGACTACTTGGACAAGCAAGACCATCTTTACATCCGTCTCCATCTCTAGGGAGGGCACCGGGGCAAGCGTGGAGGAATTGAACACTGACTGCAACTTCTCTGGATTCCAACGGGATGTTGGGACCATGGTGTCCTGTTGCAGAGACTTGGCTGGATCTTTGAGTGCTGGTGCCTTTCAACCAGATGACTCTTATTCTGTGTGCCGATCTGACGGCCACATTCTGCTTTATAATGAATCATGTGCAAGTTGAAGGAGCTGATGGGATTAAATTTCACTGGAATTATACCTCGTACGATTTCATGTGACAAATAAAATTTATTCAATCGATTGATTGACTATTGATGATTAATGATTGATTGACTGACTGATTGATTCTTTACCCTAACAAAGCTGTGCTATACTTCCATACAGCATGTGATTCATCCTGTGAGAGGGAGAACTACACAAGGTGCTAATGAGAGTGCCTTCCATGAAGTTATATTCAGACATACTGTATATCCTGAGAAATGTTACCACACATTTCTTTTCTGTTGAGGCAGATGGGACTCTTGATCATTTCACACTTTTGCCTAGCTAGGACAGAAAACATTGATTAGTTTGTTCTGTTCTCTAAGAACAGGCGTCACGGAGCACAGCGAAGTGGAGCGAAATGAAAACAGCGAAGAAATACCAAGTTCCTTGTCGAGACCTGCTTTGTTTTTCTTTATCCTACAAAGTTATTCTCTGCAACCTATCATGTACACACGGCAAATGTTTGTCCTGCACATTGTCATGTACTGTATTTATAGAAGCAAAATGAGTGACTCCTGAAACAAATGAAATAAATACTTTTCTTGTTTTGTTGATGGACAGTTCTAATTATACAGCAGTATTAGCACATTATGAATGTTTAACAAGCATGATCAAGATCAGTAGTTACAAACAGCTGCAGTATCACTCATAGCAAGGCTGGCCTTTGATAGTTATATTTCCGTGACTATGTATGTGGGGGTGTGTGAAAGACAGAAAGGAAACTTCCTTTAAAAGGAGATTCTTGTCCAACTAGTAATCTGAGGCTTTTTTTCTGTGGTTTCATACTTCTTAAAATTCAGTGAGATTCCTGCCCCTTGGATCACCCCGATTTAGACTGAAGCTCCTTGAATCCATTTTTTTAGCTCGTATAATCTTTTTCTGTCAGCTCTTAAGGCTCTGACACACCAACCTGATGGCTGACCGTCGGCAGAAAAGGCAGTTGGCCTGATCAGTCGGCTCCCGTCTCCCCGAGTTGGTCAAAAAAGTGCCTCGGAACACACCGAAGCGACGCCGACTTGAGCCTACGTTGTGCGCGAGACGTAATATGTCTCCATAACAGCAGGCGGCGCTAATCTGTCGCCCAAAAAATTAAAACCGGAAATGACGGAACATCTCTCTAGACCTAGTAAACACAGAGCACGCTGTCGTCAGTCATTGTTTTCATCGGAGAGTGTTGATAGTAGTCAAGAAGGATCGTTGTTGTCATGACTCGCTGAACGGAAGAAAATATGGCTAGTAATAAGAAGATACTGGCGTTGCCAGCTCTTGGGCTTCCTCTTGTGGAAGAAGCACTGATTCAAAGGCTAGCATTCCACCAATCAGATTGGTCATTGACTCTGACTGCCCGCTGGCCGATTCAACAAGTCAAATCGGCCAAAATAAACACTGACGGCTCCTCTGACTGACGACGGCACGGAACACACCAAACAGACTCGAGTCACCAACCTCGCCAGACTGTCCGACGGCCGATAATTGGGTTTTTTTAAATATTGTGTCACAATATATTATACAAAATATTGTATATTATATACTATATATATACAACTTTTGACCTGTTTCAATCACATTCACAGCAGTGATTATACGAGCCCAACCTTTTAATGAGAAATAAGAAGCAAACCTACGATATTCCCTGTGTTATTGATATTTCACACATCAAGTCTATGAGCCATTAGGCCAGAGGGGGCAGCAGTCTAAGTTAATATCCCTGTGAACATGTATCAGGCTTAAATTTAAAATACCATCATAAATTCAAGTCTCGCTGGTATTATTGGTAGTATTCTGATCCCAGTACAACATTGTAAGAATTCTCAGTTACAAGCAAAAGTCCTGCATTATAAATTTTACTTTGGAATATTGTTATGCAGCAGAATGGCCGCTGACTTATATTATTATATATTTTAGAGTTATTACTGATGTATAAAAATGTAAGAAGCATTTTAATGTTGGATCTGGTCAATATGGAGCTCATTTTTACAACTTAATATGCTGTTAGCCATATTATAAAGTGAGTGATCATATGTTTTGTATAAAATATGCAAAGTGACAATGAATTGATGTAGTGGGGTAAAAGGTACAATAGTTCCCTCTAATGTAATGGAGGAAAATAATAAAGTAGCAGGAAGTGGAGAAAAAAAAGTGAAATACAAGTGGCTCAAAACTATACGTACAACACTAGAGCAAATGTACTTCCACTTCTCCAAAATGTAAACCTGTGTCAGTATATGGTCAGTATGAGCGTCAGGGGCGTCGGACTGGGGGCAAAAAGGGGACTGAGTACCTGAGTATGTGAGAAGGGCCCAAAAAGATGCTAGAATATAATGAATATAATGCTAGAATATAATGAATAGCTGTGGATGCGGAGAGGGGCCCCATAGAAAATGCCTTTCTTCAAGACCCAGAATGCTGTGCTACGCCCCTGATGCGCGTCATAATTACCTTACAAATATGGCAGCGCGCTTTGTCCAATGGGACACCTCGTTCGTCACTGACGAAGAAAACCGAACGTGCTCGAGCAGCCGACTGTCAGTCTGGCATGTAAACAAGGTCAGACACTGCAGCACAAAGCCTATAACACTTCCTCCAGACACGGGCGGCTGCTCGCTCTTAAGGCAAGAGAAGAAGAAAACTTCTTTACCAGAGGACAAAGGTAGGCTCGTGCGTTATATATATGCGCGTTATCATCAACCGTGTCTTATTTGGGTTGTTGTGTGAAGGACGCACTGCAGTTATATGAAATAACTCGCATAAATGTAGGCTATATAACATTTCATTCTGTTGCGTGCAGAGCGGCAGATACATCATATTTTAAAACGTGCATAAGGAGTCTAACTGCAGATATAATCCAGATTTGCCGCAAAGTCATACGGCAGTTGTGTTTAGGCTACCTCATGCGCAGTCATCAGCTGGCCTCTAACTGGGTCGCTCTGCAAAAACTGCATGGTCATGTTTCCCCAAGACATTGATAACCCGTTAACAGAGCAATTCTTTTCATCTGCCTTAGTTTGATATCAGTTGCTGCATTTAAATAGGCCTATCTTTGCAAAAATGTAATAGTGTAATATTTAGCTCAGTATGAATCATCATTACTGCACATTAAAGGAACACGACATATGAACCACATACACAGGTACTGTACAAAATACCTGAGTGCTGCAGCTTTGTGGAGCATGACTGCACTGATAAAAAATAAAAAAAACTGCATAACTTCATTCATAGCCAAACCAGACCTGTCTATGGCTGTGTTTAATTAGTGAAACTGTAGATAAACACTAGTGTTGATTAAGTAAATGGGGCACATAGTAAGTACAGATAGGATTTATTTATGGCATTGCATTCACCCACGTCATCCTCAGTCTGGGTCTGCACGTAAACCTGTTTAAAATTGCATCCCAACGGCTTCAGTGCCAACCAGACACAGACTGAGCTCATGCATTTTTCTGCAGATGACGATGGAGAGAAAGTAAGTGGGGTGGACAGAAAATAGAGAAATTAACCAAGGACACACTCAGACTGGCAGCTGGAAGTGTGCAGGGCCAGTCACGTTTTGGACTGCCTGCTCTGATTGCTCGATTCTGCTCCAGTTAATGAACACTTATGTGTTCTGGCCTCGAATGTGACCTCCTGAAAGACTTCCTGTTGGACCCATTCCTCATGTCTCTCCAGAGATAATGACTTGATTAACTTTATGTGTTTAGTAATGCCTGCTGAAGCTGAGGATGCTACATCCCTCACTTTTAATAAGCTGTTGCGATCACACTGGAATTGTCTTCTGCATCACGTGTTAAATGATTTGCATCACATGCTGGTGTTTTGGAAGTAAACATTAGCAGTGCTCCAGTTTACAGGCTCAATAAAGACCAGTGTCAAGGTCATTTGATACTACTGGCTAATATAGTACTGCATCCATTTTATTTACATATATACCATATATTTTTCATCTGAAAAGTATAAAATAAATGTAGTGGGGTAAAAATTACAACATGTCTCTCTGAAATGTAGGAATATAAAATAACATAAAATGAAAATACTCAAGTAAAGTACAAGTATGTCAAAATTGTTTTTATTTATTGTTATTATTTGAGTTTGAATGCACTTACATTCCAGCACTGCTGATTTCAGATATAACCATGTAACCTCTAGTGTCTTTTGTCCAAGTGTGCAGGCTGCAACAGGAAAAGTTTTTGCTGTGAAATCATTTTCTAAACTAACATTTATAATTTATTGTATTTGTGTTTTTTCACTAAAGGATTCTTATTACAGACCAGCCAAGATGATGCAGTGTTTTCATTTCATGGTGGAGCCGGCCAAAAACCTTACCGCCAAGATAAAGGTAACACGGTTCACTCTATAAAAAAAAGAAGAAGAAGAAGAGAAACCAAAACAATGTCTGTTTAATGTGTAAGCCTGTTTTTTTGGGTCACCTTGATTCTTAAGCAGATTTTTTAGTACTACGTGCCTGCCCACATTTCTCCTTTCCTGATTTAATTCGACAAGAGAGAGCTGCTGTGTGAGTCTGGAAGGGAGGGGTGTCTTTCTTTTCTGCTGACAGAAACACAGCCACGATGTGCATTTTGATCAGGCTGAGTGACCCCCCCCTCCTTTCTAATTTGACCTTATTACTTTCTAAAGAACTTGTAAAGCAGCACTAATGTCCTCCAAATGTTCTTTTTTGGCTGGGAACTCTTCCCTTTCCAAGCACTTTCCCACAGAAAATCTTTTATTTTATTTTTTTCGCAGGAATCACACAAGAGAGCGAAGAATGAGAAGAGGGAGCCTTTGGATGAGGATCAGCTGTTTATTGTGGATCTGGCTCGAGATCTAAGCCGAGTGTGCCAGGTAACAATTCACTCATGAAAACTGAAATGATTTTGTCAGACTTGTGTACTAATAGGTTTTGTCTTTACCTCTCAGTCCATCACCAACCCCATGTTTTCCTCTCTTGTCTCTCTGTTTTGCCTCTGCAGAGGTCAGCAGTCCTGGAGAACATCTGGAACCTTGATGACATCTGGCCAGCATCTCTCTGCAGGGTCTTCATTCTACAGTGGGCCTCCATGTTAGAGAGCAAGGTGCTTATTTGAGAAAATCCTCCATTTCCAGAGGGAGAGTAATAGGCACAGACTGTGACTATACTTACTGAAGGTACAGAGAGGTTTTGCCACTAAAGGTTTGTATGTTTCTGTGTGCAGAAGAGGCCCTTGCAGACAGATGGCTGGCCAGAGATGGACGATGTCAAACAGCCTGATATGATTAATGAGCAGGACGTGCTGCAGGCCAAAACTGTGATCCTCAACTGGATCAAGGACCTGAGAGCTCAGCCTGAGGTGGGGAAGTCCGAATATACCGTTAACATTTCCTGCTCACCTGACTCGGTTTAATCAATAGACACATTTTATTCATATTGATCATCTTGCAGCAAAGTGTGTGGCCTGGGGAACCTGTTGCAAAGGCTCTGGAGGACCTGCAGTCAGCCTGGCGCTGGGGCCGCGCGCCCAATCTGCTGACAGCTATGGAGTTGGTTTTTTGGACTTTAATCGTGCAGCGCCCAGATAAGGTAGAAGTCCATTTAACCGTTCACAGAGTAGGTAGTAGTCACTACCTTATGTTTATTGTGCAGGTGTAATACAAACCTTTTTGATGTGTTCTTGCAGGATACCATACCGCAGCAGTGGCTCATGTGGAAGCAGAGGACTCAAAAGATTGGTTTGTAAATCAAAACTGAATCAAGTTGAATTTTGTTAAATATCAATTAAATTCAATATCAAAGATTCCAATTTCTTATGAGTCTGTTACTGTATCCATCCAGGTGCCATATCCTACATTCCTCAACCAGGTGAGTGATGTACTGTATATCACCATGCATTTAAAACCATAACGTTAAACCACTTCACTGGTTTCAAGTTACATTCTGACTGCTCGGTAGTGTAATCAACATGGTAGTGCTCTTGTATAGACCATCATTGTTTTGGCAAACATATATTTAATTGCAGTTTTGCACCATTAAAATGTATGATTATCCACAAGTCTCATTATTAGGTTTGAAGTGAAGGAGATGGATAGTGTGCACATGCAACTCCAGTGGGGTACAGGTGTAGGACACCAGAAAACAAAAGAAAAGGAGAGGCTGAAGTTTTCAATCTTCCAAAATTGTAACATGTTTGTAGATGCATCGGTTTGATCTACATCAGGGGTCTTCAACGTTTTTTAAGCCAAGGACCCCTCCACTAAAAGAGCAGGAATCCCCTACTACATATATAGTATAAAATGAAGTTGCCTATTAAACTGGGCCTTCAATAACATGTAGAGCGGCCTTAAGCCTTTATAAATACCTTTTGTTGCACAGAATACTAAACTATTAAAATTGCCTAATGAATGTGCCATAGTGAATCCTTAGGATTCACTGCGGATGGCCTTAGTGACTACATTACCTATAGGCCAGTAAGCAGTGGGGATTTATATTTGCTAATAATATGTTGGATTCAGGTTAAGACTTTTTAATTTTGTAATTTTTTTTTCAAAAATTAACAACGACTCTGAGGACGCCCTAGGTGTCCCGGACCCCCTGTTGAAGATCCCTGATCTACACGATGAAAGAAAAGTGACACCTTCATCTGCAATTAGGAGATCAACACACTTATCTATTTACTATGAATAGAAAAGTCACATAATGACCCAAAGAAAGGACTGTAGCTTATTGAGGACATTTAAAATAAATAGTTTGGGGATATTATCTTTTGTCTGTAGATACACATTTTTTTGTTCATATGGATATTTTCCTGCCAAAGTCAAAACGTTGCATCAATTAAAAAAAAAAGACAACCTCTCCTTTTCCTCAAGGTCCTCGTCGTCACAGTATCCTGTTTGGACCTGTAATACTGTTGCATATAACTACTGACAACACAGCTCTTATTCTGTAAAACCAGGTTTGCAACATTATGCATTGCATGTATACTGTCAGACATACATTTCTTACTTACTGAAGCCCTCTGTTTTTTGCAGTGTGGGATTGGATCTCAGATGCTTCAGGTACAGCTTTCATTTGATCAAATTATTAGTCAGTATAATCTCCACCGAACCTGTCCCGTAATTTAAACCACGTTACTTTTCCCTCTAGTGGAGGTGACTCTGGATCTGGACACAGCCAACCCTGATCTGCTCATCACTGACGAGAAGAGGATGCGCTGTGGCTTTGAGCGGAAGGATGTTCCCAACTACCACCAACGCTTCGACGGCTGGTGGTGTGCCGTCGGGATTGAGGGCTTCAGCTCGGGCCGCCACTACT
The DNA here is from genome assembly GCF_004354835.1 of Perca flavescens. Lineage (NCBI taxonomy): Eukaryota > Metazoa > Chordata > Actinopteri > Perciformes > Percidae > Perca > Perca flavescens. Next base: position 8,012,282 of record NC_041345.1, on the reverse strand, counting down.
GGGAGGTGGACGTGGGAGAGCGGGACTGGAGGCTGGGCGTGGCCAAAGAATCGGCCCTGAGGAAAGGCTTCAAGTCCCTGAATACGGACACGGGTTACCTGAGCCTGCGGCTGGAGAGGGGCACTGAGCTGAAGGCACTGACGGTGCCATTCACCGCCCTGCCGGCCGGCCTCATCCCCCGCAAGGTGGGCATCTACCTCGACTACGACCGCGGCCAGCTGTCCTTCTATGACGTGGACAAACACTTCCACATTTACACCTACAACGAGAGCTTCGGTGAGAAGCTTTTCCCCTTGTTTGGGACAGTGGAGATCGGCAAGGATCTGGTGATCAAGTCTCCAGCGGCTAAGACCCAATGTCTCTGCCCCACGCCCTGCCTCTGGGGTTGAGCTTCCTCCTCTCCCCTCTTCCTTTAAAAGCCAGTAGATATCATAATATTGTATTCCAAATGATTATATAATAATCACTGAGAGGAATCAGAGATCCTGACCATTGTGCTATTGAATAGCTCCACTATGTGACCACCCTCTATGCTGCTGCTGCTGCTGCTGCTTTAATGTGATCGTTGCAACCACTTCCTCACTATAGAGTTACAGCGCTACTCATTGCTCACACACATATGTATTTTCATATATTTGAAAGGAAACTTATAGTAATAATGTAATGTATTGTGCAATATTAACCCTGCAGTAAGAATGCATTTCTGTGAATGATAAATAAACCAAATCCATGTCTTACTATTTGGTCTGTTTATTAGTACATTAGATATAATAAGTGATTTATGTACGTCACAAAAGGTACAGGAACAGTGCACATAAAAAAAGAAGATGAATAGTTAGCAAGAGAAATCTGATTTTTACAAGCTGAAGTGTGTGGGACATAGTCAAACCCAATCCCTGATAGATCACAGTATCTTGGGTAAATAAGCTTTTGGGGTCAGTAATCAGCCTCAGCTTATTCTCTTGTTTCTCTCTCCTCATCTCTTTTCTGTCTTTGTTGTGGTTTTTAACATCTTTACCACTAAGTATTTCCAACACATAAAGAAGCGACTTAACTGCGTATAATGGCGGCAGATCAAGGTTGAGGAGCAGAGTACGATAGAAACAGCACTTTATTTTTTTATTTAACCTTAATTTGACCAGGTAGGCCGTTGAGAACAGGTTCTCATTTGCAACGGCGACCTGGCCTAGAAAAGCCTAAGCGTGCAGGACAACATACAGTTTCACATTCAATACAATACAGGAATACAGAATACATAGGCTACATAAAGTTCAGATTAACAAGTGAGGTGTAAGTAACACTTTATTTTTCCGTGTCGGGTCGGGTCGGGGGGAGCAGCTCCAGCAGGGGACCCCAAACTTCCCTTTCGAGCAACATTAACCAGCTCCGACTGGGGGATCCCGGCGTTTGGAGATATAATCCCTCCACCTAGTCCTGGGTCTTCCCGAGGCCTCCTCCCAGCTGGACGTGCCTGGAACACCTCCCTCCTGTTGGGGCATCCTTGCCCGAACCACCTCAACTGGCTCCTTACCACTAGCAGCGGCTCTCTCCGAGCTCCTCACGGATGACTGAGCTTCTCACCCTATCTCTAAGTCCTGAGGAAACCCATTTCAACCCCGCTTGTACCCTGGATCTCGTTCTTTCGGTCAAGGTAGGAACGAAAACTGACCCGGTAGATCGAGAGCTTTGCCTTCTGGCTAAGCTCTCTTTTCGTCAAATATAGATTGAATGCAATACCGCAATTGTTCACTCGCGAGGAACTCAAAGGACTCATTCCCTACCTGGAGAAGGCATTCCATAGAACCATGGCCTCAGAAATCAGCACTCGGGTTGCGAACCGATTTCACATTTTTTATCATCTGCAAAGAGCAGCGATGACAGGCCCACCAAACTGCAACCCCTCCCAGAACAGTCCATAAATACTACAAACAGGATTGGTGACAAAGCGCAGAGCCCTGGCGGAGGCCAACCCTCACCTGAAAAGAGTCCGACTTAGTAAGCTCTCGCTTTGGTTGTAATTACCCCATACTCCCGCAGCACCTCCCACAGTATCTCCCGGGGACCCGGTCATACGCCTTCTCCAAATCCACAAAACACATGTAGACCGGTTGGGCATACTCCCAGGCTCCCTCCAGGATCCTTGCGAGTGAAGAGCTGGTCCGTTGTTCCACGACCAGGGCGGAATCCGCATTGTTCCTCCTCAACCCGAGGTTCGACTATTGTTTTCAACATTTACAATGAGAAGTGTGATACCCCTAATCTGGTCCCCCCTTTTTAAAGGAACCACCACCCCAGTCTGCCACAGAATACATAAAAAGGCGTGTCAACCAGGACAGCCCTCCACACCCAGAGCCTTGAGCATTTCTGGACGGATCTCATCAATCCCGGGGCTTTGCCACTGTGTAGTTGTTTGACTACATCAGTGAACCTGGGAAATACAGTCTAACATAGAATTAGTCGGATTCAGGAGTTCCTCAAAGTGCTCCTTCCAAAGTTGAGGTCAACAGTGTCCCATCCTTACTGTACACAGCTTGGATCCTGAGGTGGCGAACAGTTTTCCAGAAGCACTTTGGTGCCGAAAAGTCCTTCTCCATGTCTTCTCCAAACTTCTCCCACACCCGCTGCTTTGCCTCTTTCACGGCAGAGTGATATGGTAATAACACAATATACATGAATAGACAGTCAATAACATTGCTGAGATGTAGTGAAGAGTCAAACAAAACAAAACACAAACAAAAACTAAAACAGTTAGTGCAAATGATGATCTAGTTAGTGATGTTGATCAGTTATAATGCAGTATATATGAATAGACAGTCTATATAAATGCAAATTGGGGTCTGGTTAGTGATATAGGTCAGTAATAACACAGTAAACCGGAATAGACAGTCTATATAAATGTTGAATGTAGTGAAGAGTCAATATACAGTTAGTACAAATAGTGGTCTAGGTAGTGATGTAGATCAGAAAAAAACATGATATGCATGGATAGACAGTCTGTATAAATGCTGAGATGTAGTAAGCACCTGAGCTCAGTTCAAAAGCTATCCCACAGCATATGTATTTAGTATATATAGTATACGTTAAAATTACCCCCACCTTTACCAGCTGCAACATTAAAGCAATGTACAAATTAATTCATCCATTTTTGCTGTACAATAATATAATATACATAATTCTGAAATGGCCCATTCTGCAAAACGACTACTTTTACTTTTGGTACTTTAAGTATGTTCATGCTAAGACTTTTGCAGGACTTTTACTTGCAACAGAGTATTTCTACACTGTGGTATTTCTACTTTTACTTCAGTAAAGGAGCTACACAGGTTGTCCATATACTTTTGGCCAGCAGCTGTGATTAGCTGAAAGCCAGCTCGACCAATCAGAGAGCTCTAACACAAACTGATGCAAAATATAAAGAACACGCGGCAACTCTTTCCACCATAATTATACAAATATAAAACAACACATAAAATAGACTATATAAATGAATAACATGTAATCGCTAAACACAGAATTAAAAAAAACAACAACTTTATTTTCAGTTTTCTTCGCGACTGTAGTGATGTCATCAGTTTGCGACGACACCACAGACGCTTATATGATTTATTTACACAGACATAAACGATGACAACAACTTCAAAACAGGCGTTAAAAACCCACTTTGGGTTTGACAACTTTCGGTCTAAACTACAGGAAGATGTTGTCAAAGCAGTCCTCAAAGGTAAGTCAGCGAACACTGCGAGCAGCTTATCTGCTGTGTTAGTTTCTTTGCTAACTAACGTTAGCAGACGTTAGCTGGCTCGTAGCAACAAGCAACTCAACTGACGATTTTTTAAAATGTTTAAATATGAGGCTGAGTTTGAATTATCTCTCTCATATAGTGTTGTCAGAGAGCGATTCATGTGTGGCACTGTGGTGATAGGCGTTGTCTTCCTGCAGGGGACAGGGATGTGTTTGTGTGCATGCCCACTGGAGCAGGAAAGTCCCTCTGCTACCAGCTGCCTGCTGTCCTGGCTGAGGGCATTACTCTGGTTATATCCCCGCTAATCGCTCTCATTCAGGTCAGTCTCTGTTTCTGATCGGACTGCTCCAATGCAAACCCTTGTGTGCACTATCAGTTAGGTGTTTATCCCTTCCTGTGTTTCTTCCCAGGACCAAGTGGACCGCTTGAAAAGTCTGAACATCCCTGCCTGCTCCATCAACTCCAAGCTCCCGGCAGGCGAGCGCCGTCTGATCCTGGCTGACCTAGGGAGCAGCAGCCCCAAGCTGAAGATGCTCTACATCACTCCAGAGATGGTGGCCTCTCCCTCATTCCAGCCCTGCCTGACGGGCCTGTGCTCCCGCGGCCTGCTGTCTTACCTGGCTGTGGACGAGGCTCACTGCGTCTCCCAGTGGGGACACGACTTCAGGCCAGACTACCTCAAACTGGGAGAGCTGCGCGGTCGCTTGCCAGGGGTTCCCTGTTTGGCCCTGACAGCGACAGCCCCCAAGAATGTACAAGAGGACATTGTTCAGTCCCTGAGACTGCGCTCGCCACTGTCTTTTGTTTCACCTGTCTTCCGCAGTAACTTGCACTATGATGTGATTTTCAGGGAGCTGCTGCCAAACCCCTACGTCCACCTCTACGCCTTTATTCAGAAGGCACTGGGACTGGACAAAGGCTCTAATGGACAGGTTGGGATCTCATTTTTCTCTAAATGATAGATCAACAGAAATATCAGCTGGGATATCAGCTGAACCATATTGGCTGACAAATCACAGTGTAAACCTATTCAATCTAACCACTGAGTAGACTGCAGAGGGCCCAAAGGAAAACGGCTTCCCGAAATATTTAGAGCCCAATTGCATCGTTGTGGTTCATTACAGATCAAGGGTCACTTAAGCTTTTCTGGACTGAAAAACAAATTCAGAATCAAAGTCTTTGTACAGTATTTTTCCCTGACATGCAACACTGTGGAAACATCAACTAAATTGAAATTGAATTCTTCTTCTTCTTCTTTTGGGGCCAAATGTAAATAATACATTTTGTTTCTGAATTATACAGTTTTTATTTCTGTTAAAAAAGCCATTATTGAAGGAAAAAAAAAAAACATCAATCTAACGGCTGATCCCAAACCAGTGAAACCATGTTGGAGCGCCGTGCAAAGAACAGCTCATTGGAAAGGACAAACAGAAATATCTTAATAGAATAAAGTACTTAGCCTAAAGTTTTCACAGAACCATTTCTCTGTGTTCTACATGCAAGAAAAGTCCTTTGCAGATTTTAGAAAAAAAGAAAATGAAAAAGCCTTAAACATTCTTTATTTTTACTAGAGCCAGACTGATACTAGGGTTTTGAGGACAATCCAGTATCTACATTTAAGAGTTAAAATGATAATAATGATATATCCGCCTTTATTGGGTTTTGTACATAATCACATTACATAATTTTGACTGGTTTTACATCTGAGCCCTTACATTTCTCTCAAATTCATGCTGCAGGTTATTTTAGATAATGTGTTCAAAGCGGAGCCTGATAAATTTGCTGGGACGATACATATCGAGCCCACCGGTTGATAAGCAACAAGAAATTGCAGTACACAAATGTCAAAGATGTATTTAAGATGGGTAAAATGAACCGTATATTCAAAATTTTATGAAAACCAAGTTTAAAGGATCCTTATTAAAATGTTTGTTTATGTTATGTGTGCCGAAACGTCATTCTAAACCATAGAAATAGGACAAGAGTAGAACGGACATTCTCATTCATTGGTCAGAGTGCCGGCCATTGCGGCGGCCATTATGTGTACCATTGCAAAAAACACTCTGGCCGTTGTAGTGGGCAAATGTATTCTTTTTCCATGGTCAATGCTAGCCTGGTCCTACCAGACTCTCGTACATTTCATCTGTACTGAAGGAAAATGAAAATTGAGCAAAAGTACGTAAGAGGGCGGAGCCAGGCTAGGTCAATGCAGAGTGCTGAGCGACATTTTCTTTTGAACTAGTCAAATGATCACGGCAAACAGTTCAATTTCCTTACTACTCTCAATCTATCTCTGTGTTCTAAATCTATCAAATGTCACTATTGGTACCTCCATAGAAAGTACTACCCTCAATTCATTTTCTTCTTTCTTTATTGTAGCATACCACTCTTGTTTGCATAACACCTGTGTTGTAGGCTGTGTTACACTGTGATGAGCCAATATTAGCTGATGTTTTTCCCCCGAACATGAGAACCAGAACCCTGGTTTCTTTAACCTATGTAATGTTTACGAACAGGGTTGTGGGATTGTGTACTGTCGGACCAGGGAAGGCTGTGAAACAGTGGCTCACCAGCTGACCAAGCTTGGAGTCTTGGCCAAACCGTATCATGCAGGTCAGACCGTTTTTCCTCCATGTATGTCTGGGATTGGAGAACACAAGATTTGGGTTCAATTGCTTGACTTCTGCTCCTTATACTGTAGGTCTGAAGGCAGGGGATCGCACAGAGGCCCAGAATGAGTGGATGGAGGGGAAAGTTCTGGTCATAGTAGCCACTATCAGCTTTGGTATGGGAGTAGACAAGGCCAATGTCAGGTGATGCAACAATGTTTTGCTGTATCATTTTGAATTGGCTACAGAAGTTTCCATGTGCTGATGTTTTCGTTAATCCCGCAGGTTTGTAGCTCACTGGAACCTCGCTAAGTCCCTGGCCAGTTACTACCAAGAGTCTGGGCGAGCTGGGAGAGACGGACTGCCCTCCTCGTGTCGCACATACTACTCCCCGAGAGATAAGGAGCAAATTAACTTCCTCATCCGCCAGGAGGTTGCCCGCAAACAGGTCAGCACAATAACAGAGATCTCAAAATGTAAAGAGCTCACATGAAACTCAGGTTTGGGAACGTTTTTTTTCCTCTAATAGGCAAAACGGGGCTCTGAAAAGCAGACAGACAAAACAGCCATTACAGACTTTGATGCCATGGTGTCCTACTGTGCTCAAGAATGGTAAGTAAATCATTAATTGCACACATGCAAGTCCCATTTTGTTTATTGCATACAAAAGTGTAGTCAAACTATCACATCATTACATAATGTCTCCCCCCTTGCACATAATATACACATGCAGCTTTATACATTAAACCATAACTGTCATTACATGCATGCTGTGCCTTTTAAAAATTAAATCATAGTTCATTCTGGTTTGTGTACAGCAGAGGGCAGACTTGATCTCTGTTTTATGCTTTGTTGTGACTTATGTCACAAAATAAGTCAGGTTTGAAAACAGCTACTTCCCCTAGGAGGATCTTACCTAACTCTGAATGCCAATTGTCGTTCCTTAAGAATGACACATAGTTAGGTTTAGAAAAAAAACATAAACAAACCAATTTGGCTCGCCCCTTCATATCTCACTGTGCAACTCACTGCAATTTAAAAAAAATCATTCTACACATCTTTGTAGCTCATATTCCATTTATTATTTATATGCATTATGCAAGTCACTTGGGGTTTCCTCATGTTGTTGCCCTGTAAAGCGCAGGGATGCTCTAAGGATTGTAGAGCGTCCTGAAAACCTGGCAGCTTCAGCAGGTGTGTTTGTCAGGACAGCCATCTCTGTGTTTGTCAGGGGTTTTGTTTGTTCAAGGGCAAGGCTCCTTCAGGGCCACTAAACACACACTGTATCAGGCTGTATAATCTATTAAGTATATGGCCATGACGTTACGCTTGAGAGAGCCGCAGAGAACGCCTGATGTTGTGTTTCTGTCTCCTGTCATGTTTCCTTGTGTGGAGCACATTTGCTCAAATGTTCGATCCCCTCATCTTGGTTTTGCGACGGCAGCAGCAGCAGCAGCAGGTCATGCACGCCAGCACTGTCATGAGCAGGACCACCACTGTGGGAGAGCAAATCGAAACGGCATTGTGACCAGCTCAGTCTTAAAAAAAAGAAGAAAAGAAAATACATTACAAGTCCTTTTGATTTAAGAAATCAGTCCCTCCAGAAAAATGCAATCGCATAATTCAATGCATAATCAGCCAAAGTCTGATATAATAATATGCACTTGCATGATTTCATAATCCCCGCATTTTTGTTGCAAAAAAGTCACATATATCTAATGTTGCGTTTATTTCACACAAGAGCAGCCTCTTTCCCCTGTTGCCATGGGAACGTTATGAAGTGACGTAATTACGCAACGTGAACATCGTGGAAAAGCAGGGTGTTGGGGAATCACTTTTTTTTCCTCTTTTTCATTAAACCTCAGTTTTTGCAAGTTACCACAATTTCATCGCATAAAATTGCATAAATATTCTGCATATTCCATCGCATTTTTTAAGAAAACGTGCCGCATAATCAAGGATTTTTGACCCAAACTCTGCATTTTTCTGGAAGGACTGAGAAACAATATCATGAAGCCTTAAATATTTTTTTACTAGAGCCAGACTGATACTAGTTTTTGAGGACAAAACCAATATCTACATTTGAGAGATATTCAGTTTTGTACATAAGCACATAATGCATAACCTAAAAACTGTAATGTACTGTAATGTATAGCATGTAGTGAGCATGACATTTTACAGTTCAAAAATAAACTTTTTAATGCTACATGACAAACACATATGAAGAAAATGAAATGAGTAATAATAGAGAGCGGAGGAGACTCACAGATGAAGGTTAAGATGACAAAGAAAGCTCCCAGCTCTATGGGGTCGGCGTTGGGCAGACCCTGCAGCTTGACCCAGATCCTGGTCAGGGTGTTCAGCGTCTCCTCTCTGGCATCCATCCTAGTGAGGTGGAAGCATTTATGGTCAGTCCAATGGTCATGCTTGAATTTGGTTTACAGTGTCTCATTCGTTTGCCTGTGTTCAGCGTCACCAGGATGTAACTCCTGTTGCTTGTTAGTCGAACTGGGCGTTTGAGACAACATTGCTGCTGTGTTGACACAATCTTATAACATGATGAAGTGCTCTCAATCTGTAGGTTCCCTTTTTCAAGAGAAAGTGGGAGAATTGCGGTGGCCTGGCCTGGGAGTGCACAGATGTGTAAAGCATGTGGTTTTTCTAGCCAAGAGTGAGTCTAATGACACATAGGGTGGTGCTGGTGGCTTAGGGTGTTCTGCATAACTAACAGGTTAACCCTCTGTCAGGCTTTCTTTTGTTTTCAACTTTTAAACCGAAGGCTCTCCGGGCACCTGTCTCATTGTGTTGTCAATGTATACAGACTGTAATGTGTTAAGTTATTTTAATGGGCGGCGTTTCAAGTTATGCCTGATTTACTGCTGACTGTGTTATTGTGCTGTAAAGTAAACAAAATGGAACTGGGTGTGACAGTCTGTGGGTTCAGCCCTTTGCTGGTTTTGCTGTATTGTATTTCATTACAAAACATAATACCAACAATAACAAACATAATACAAACACTGTATGATGGAATATAGTAGCGGTGTGTATCCTCACTGGTCTCATGATTTGACGCGTCACCTCCTCCATATTATTATATATTGCTTCACGTGGTTTTCATTAACATATTCTGGCGTTCAGATATAGAAGAACTCCCTCTTTGTATTGTATCTGTTCTTAAAAAAAGTGGCTCATTAGTGTGAGGAAAAAAAATTTGATTTTAACTGTGTCGGGCTCGGGTCGGGCTCGGAACAAATTTCTTAATACCTGTCGGGCTCGGGCTGGGTTCGGTCACGGCTCTGTCGGACGCGGGCCGGCCTCGGACAGAAAAATTCGGCCCGATCCGGACTCTAAATGAAAGCTCAGATGGGCCAATCTGGAATCTTCCATTTATGATGTCATAAGGGGAAAGGTTACCTCCCCTTTCTATGCTTTGCCCGCTCAGAGAATTTGGCCCACCCATGAGAGAGAGACATCATAGCTTTCAAATGAGCGAAGCATGGCAGTTGGTCAAGGCCACACCCCCACCCTCCACCTTGCCCCCCCCGCTCTCCTTTACAGACACAGAAATGGTACATCCTAAGGAAAGCTCATTGTGGGACTGGTTCTAGTGGCTGTAATTCTGCACCAAGGTTGAATTTCAGGAAAGAGACTTCAGATACAGTATTAGGGGACCACTAAGGTCTATATAAAAGAGACTTCAGATACAGTATTAGGGGACCACTAAGGTCTATATAAAAGAGACTTCAGATACAGTATTAGGGGACCACTAAGGTCTATATAAAAGAGACTTCAGATACAGTATTAGGGGACCACTAAGGTCTATATAAAAGAGACTTTAGATACAGTATTAGGGGACCACTAAGGTCTATATAAAAGAGATTTCAGATACAGTATTAGGGGACCACTAAGGTCTATATAAAAGAGACTTCAGATACAGTATTAGGGGACCACTAAGGTCTATATAAAAGAGACTTCAGATACAGTATTAGGGGACCACTAAGGTCTATATAAAAGAGACTTCAGATACAGTATTAGGGGACCACTAAGGCCTATATAAAAGAGACTTCAGATACAGTATTAGGGGACCACTAAGGTCTATATAAAAGAGACTTCAGATACAGTATTAGGGGACCACTAAGGCCTATATAAAAGCATCCAAAAAGCAGCATGTCATAGGACCTTTAATAGTGCTGGGAGGTGCATTTAGACAGAGTCAGGCTAGCTGTTTCCCTGTTTCCAGTCTTTGTGCTATTAGCACTGCTAAGCCAAACTGGTGCCTGCAAGAAAGCAAATTTCCCAAAATATAAAAAATATTCCTTTGCTTCCTTTTTGTTTTATTTGGTTCCCAAAATACTAGGGCTTGTATGCTGTGTTGCAATGCTCAACAATGTAATTCAGTTACATTTGTTGTCTCACTTGTCTCCTAATAACACCTGTCAGTTAACCTTTTCACTTCCGAGGAAAGGGCTGGTAAATATGAGGTTGAACCACTGTTGAATGCCTGAGGAAGACCCAGCAGGGTCGAAACGTTGCAGCACAATAAACGTGTGGGAGAGTTAGCAGAGTGCGGGCACCTCATTCTTTTAAGTGGGAAACAAGATGACCATGAAGCTGAATCTGCACCTCTAAAACAGTACTGCATCCCTAATACACTGGCAGCGGAGGTTTACTAAATGTTTTCATGCTATTTTGTGCATTGGAGCGACCACGTTGGGCCAATTTTAGTGCAGCAGAATTAACACAAAAGATCATTTTGAAGTGTAGTTTGAGGATTTAAGGACATGCATATATCAAACCGGAGGCTGTTTTCACTTGAGAAAGTTACCTAGTTAGTTAGCTGGTGGGGGGCAGATGGCCCTCATAAAGTTGTCAGTGCTTGGTGAGTGCTGTTTGCATCCATTTTGTTAATCTGACTTCTTTGTTATCATTTTCTTCCCCAATTCAGACGTTTCCCCATTAACTCTTTGAGTGTTTTTATAGATGACGTGTTCAAAAAGTGAGAAACCACCCTGTAGTTAAAATGCCACTGGTATAACTACAAAATTAGTATTTTTCAGTGAGCTATTTGAACTTGTATGTTTTACACTTAACAAGTCTATATTTCTGAACACATTCTTCACATTCTTCTCAACAAGTATTTCTCAGTGCCTCTCAAACTGGCCAGAAATAGACCCACTCGCAGTGAAATGCACTTACCTATGAGAGTCTCCGTTGTTGTTTTCACACGCTCAGCCCAGCCCAGGCTGACCTGCAAAAGTTACGGAACCGAAGTAAGCCGACCACTTGACGAGGAGGAGGCAGCGATGAACATGAACATGCCTCCCCTGGAGGAGTTAACCTGCTGAGTGTGTTTTATATATGTCTGTCTGTTGTTAAAATGTGCAGTACGTCACTCAGAGGTGGAGACTAACAGACGGAGATAAGCAGTCAGGTTGAGATTAAGGTTAGGAGTGATAATTCCTCAGGTACTGATGATACTCTGCATGTGGAGTGGAGGAAAAGTGAGATGGCACAAAATCCCTTTCATGCTTCTCTTAATCGTTCTCTTCTTTGGTCCTCAAGTTTCTTGCACTTCTCGTTTTGTGGTTTTTGGTTGCAGAGTAGTTGTCTGTTTTGCCGTTTGACTGTGCGCCTCGCTTTAGTTTGTCTGCCTGCGAGGCTGTTCTCTCTTTAGCTGTCCTCCATGGGAGTGACTGTTGCTTCACAGAGTCTTTTTGTGCCTCTCTGGCTTTCCCCGCCTCCACTGGTGAAACTGCTCCCCTCTTTCTCATGCCTTTGGAGACAGCATTTCCATTTCCAGCAAGGTAGTTAGTACGTTGTTGAAGTGGCTCGTCTACTCTCTCTCTCTCTCTCTCTCTCTCTCTCTCTCTCTCTCTCTCTCTCTCTCTCTCTCTCTCTCTCTCTCTCTCTCTCTCTCTCTCTCTCTCTCTCTCTTTCTTTCTCTTTTTCTCTCTCTCTCTCTAGAAGTGTGAGGCCTTTTTTTTCCTAAACATTTTCTTTTGCAATAATAACTTCTAAAGTTCAGATTAATGAGTTGTATTGTGTCCAAAACCCTTGAAATTGTAGGAGAAAAATACTTTCCAAATTAAGATTTAATTTGCTTTAATGTGTTCTTTTTATCAGTACACAAAGTACGGAAGTCATTACTAAAGCTAAGAACTTTTTGTCTATAAGTGTTGTGATTGTCAGACAACTGTATTTTTTTTATTTCATGGGTCAAGGGAGCCCTGTTTGACTTATAGAAGAACAGAAACATTGATCCTAGTGGTGTGTGTGATGGTTACACAATAGCTAATAGATCAATAATGCACTCTATTGCCAGTGTATGATGGAGAGATGTTTGCTGTGTGCTCAAAAACAACTCTAAAACTCGAAAATGTAGCCAACTTCACAGGAGCTGTAGCCTTTCCTTACACATATTTAGTTTTTAACAAGCAGTAGGGCTGCTCGATTATGGAAAAAAAAAATCATAATCCCGATCAATATTTTAATCACGATTATTTAACACAATTATTTATTGACTTTTGGAAAGATGTTGCTATTATTTAATTTAAAAAAGAACAGTGAAACCATTAAACAAATCAACAGTGAAAACACTTTGAACTGTGATATTTCCCTTCATACTTTTCCCGTTCAAACTTAATATTCACAACACAAGACAAAATAAGAGTTTACTTGCAGAACGTAATGTGCAAAGTAATCGTTTTTCTCGATTACTTGTGGTCCGTAGGAGCCAAAAACGTAATCACGATTAAAAATGTGATTAATTGCACAGCCCTAACAAGCAGCGTCTCTCTTCTCTTCCCACCAGTTGCCGCCATGCCACCATCTCCAAGTTCTTTGGGGATAAGACGCCAAACTGTGCAGGTGCCTGCGACTACTGTCGTAACCCCAAAGTTGTGCGCGCCCAGCTGGAGAGGGCGGCCACCCTCAGCACCAAGACGGAAGCTCAGAGCAAAGGGCCCACAGGACCGTTCGGTTTCCAGCCGGGCCTTTATGAAGGAGGAAAGAAGGGCTATGGTTTTGAAAGGCAGGACAACTTGAGTGACACTTGGATTTACTTTTGTAACGTAAAGTAGTGGCGAACCTGTAGATTTGACTCTGACATCACACCTTGCAGGTATGACGAAGGGGATGCCAGCAGTGAAGACGATGGCTCAAACAGGAAAAAGGAGTTTTCAGACCTCTTCAAGAGGCAGATGAACATGCGGAAGGTGAATCATCCTAATCAACACACACAAACTCTTTTCTTTAGAAATGCAACTAGTGTTTGTGTTATGTCCGCGTGCATCTGTTGGCCAGCTGTTGGCAGCAGGACTGAATGGGGCTGTTGAGGCTGTTAAGTGAGGATTGTGGTAAATCGCTCCCACATGTTCAGTGGAATTGGCGCAACATAACACGACATCAGTAAAAACAGGAATGCCATGATTGTAAAATAGTAGAAAGAAAACTGATGAACAAAAAACAAAACAAAAAGAGATTAGGAGGTGTGGTGATGGGAAGGTGGCCATTGTTACCCTGATCCTACGCATTTCACAACTTCATTTAAAGGGGCAGTAGGTAAGCCTTATAAAACTAACTTTCTGTCATATTTTCTGAAATATGTTTGAGTAGAACTACATGAAGCAGGTCATTTAACAGCATGTAGTGCGATTTCCAAAAATCCACAGCTCCCTGTTCAGATGCACCAATCAGGGCCGGGGGGGGGGGGGTGTGTCTAACTGCGTGTTTCATTCTCCCTTGTGGGGGGAGGGGCTTAGGAGACCGTTTTGGGCTTTAGCAGAAAGGGGAGGGACTGAGAAGTTGCCGATGTTCAATTTTTTGGGCTAGATCCTAGATCTTCCCTATCCTACCTACAGCACATTTAAATCTCTTCACGTAATTGATCAACCAGTTTAAAGTGATATTCCATCCAAAACGCTAATCCCATTTAGTCTTGAAAGATGGCTAAATCCAATGTGACTATTTCGAAGATATCAATCATACTGAGATTATTCTGTAAGATATCAATCAATTTTCTGCTGCTGAACCATTAACACAACCCGCAGCTTCTGTAACCAGTTTGTAGCATTATTTATTTCTTTTACTATTGTTTCAGCATTGTACAATGTGTATACTTCTTGTTTGTTTGTCTGGAAGCTACTTTGTTTAAAGTGAATATCTGTCTGTGCTCATGTTTCTTTAGGTCACTGACAGTCAGAGGGAAGACTTTGTTCCCCCAGGTAAATATCAATAGAAATACAATATACCTAAATGGATATCCAGGCTGATCTGTACTGTCATATATAACCATAGACTGTATAATATTAATCTAATACGAGTCGTCGAGTTTGCCGTTACGGGCGCAGCCATCCCGGTTGCGGATGTGACAACTTTAGACGAGAGGGAGGAGTGAGGGAGGAGCCACGTTTACGTTACACACACTTTCACTGGCAATCACATCATAGCCATGCCCTAAAACACCCCCTGCTTTGTCGCCGATTTTAAAATCAACCAGCCCATTATTCAAAAAATGAACATCATTCTGTGTTGCAGAAGACTTAAAACTAGCGATTGATACCATTAACTCTTTATGAAAACGTTTTGTGAGGTAATAAGTCAAGTGAGAGGTGGGTCACTTTCTCATAGACTTTTACAGAAACCAAAACTCCTTTTTCAACCGCACGTGTCTCCCTCTGCTGGAATTCAGATAGAATGCAGCTTTAAGGCACTTCCACATTTGCAGCACTTTGCCGAACCAGATGCTTTGTCCATTAATATTATACAGTCTGTGTATATAACCAATGTATCCTTACTGTGTAGATGCTGACTGCCCACTCAGAGAGGCCAGCAGTCAGAGGATCCCCAGACTCACTGTAAAGGTACTTGAACGCTGCGAGCACATTCCTGCTGCACTCATTAACACGTCTCAGGAATTCACTGTGACTCATGTGTCATGAGATGTGAAGACACGCAGTAGAGCCAACTTTGCATCTGAGCAATTTAAAAAAAAAAATGGTTTTGTCACTGTAGCTTTAATTCTTTCTTGACAATTTTTAACAAACCTTTATGTGTATATATATTCTATTTCAGGCCAGAGAGCACTGCCTGTGCCTCTTGCAGGAATCATTGTATGGCCACCAGGGGGCAGAAGACTCATTCAAGTAATTATGCAGACACTTTTCAAACATCATTCATATACCAGACTGAACTCATGAAGTGGCGTATGTATGACACACCAATTTGTATGTCATTATTGGCGTGTTATCAAGACGCATACTCGCTTTTTAGCGTGTTTATCAACGCCGTTTGGCCTCCATTTACTTATGTTACCTTGCGATTGCGTGTGAATTTACGCCGTAGCGAGTAGTATGAAAGGGCAAAAATCTGCGTAGGGTTTGGCCAGGGGGGCCCCATGTGTCACGTTTCCTAAACTCAACCATCACTTTCTTCTTTTCCTAAAACCAACCAGATCTTCTTTTCCTAAACCCAACCTGGTGTCACGTTTCCTAAACTGAACCGTTGCTTTCTTTTCGCAATAACACGCCATGTGGCGATAACACGCCATGTGGCGTGTATGTTTACGTCCGCTGTATACAGCGTAGACATACACGCGGATAGTAGAGATGGCCCGATACCACTTTTTTGCTTCCCGATACCGATTCCGATACCTGAACTTGCGTATCGGCCGATACAGAGTACCGATCCGATACCAGAGTGTCATATATTTCATTATGTTTTAACAGCTGTATACTACTATCCCTGTATGGATGTGATATGATTTCTATCTTTGTTGTCGGTCTGACTCAGGTTAAACTCTTTGTGAAACATGAACAAACACAAACAATGAATGCCGTAGAACTTTCTTTTATTCTCCAGTTTGACAGTCAGTTATAACGGAAAAAGAACATAAATAAACTACTTTAATGTAGATTATCTTTAGGGCTTTATTACGTGGTATCGGATCGGTGCATAAACTCCAGATACCGATACCAGCGTTTTAGGCAGTATCGGAGTCGATACCGATACTGGTATCGGTATCGGAACATCTCTAGCGGATAGCTCAAAATGCGTACAGATAACACGCCACTTGGCTTAAGAAAGTGGGCGTGTATGTTTACGCAAAGTCATGATATCCCGTTGCATATGCATAGTGAATTTTCGGACTTTCTTTCCCCACAGTCGCTCTACGTTGTCTTCTCTGTCTCTCAGCAGTGACACCCTGTCTGTAGCGGTGGATATTGAACATGAGGTCTTCAAGAGCAGCAAGTCCTCCAACCTGTACAAAGCTGCTGTCCTGAAGAAGGTAACTACTCACTGCTCTGCCTGTCACAGGATCGTTGGTAGCATACAGTAAGATTGGAAAGCTATTCTGTTTCGTACTCGTATCTTGTTTTGAAGGTATCCGAGATGAAGAAAACTGCACCTGGAGAAAAGGGAGGAGGTGTCAAGACCGACAGCAGCAGCGAAACCAGAGAGAATGAGTCCAAACTCAAAGAGGAACCACCTTCCTCCTCTTCTTCTGCCTCCTTCTCTGAGGAGCTGCAGGGGTTCACATCTGCATCGGAGATCTACTCCGTAAGCTCCTCTTCACTACACGCTAGCTTCACCTAGTTTGCAAGCAGCGATCGCGGTTTCTTGCGACTGCAGAGTATTCAGATATGAACATGTCTTCTTTGTTTGGCATTATCCCTCCAGATGAAGCGTAAGCGAGTAGGAGCAGGTCTGAGGGGATCATCCGACCCCTTCCAGACCGCCAAGGATCTGCTGAAGGCCTCCGTGTCGGACACCGTGTCTAACAGGGGGGCAGAGAGCGGCGGATTTTACAGTGACGGCTCAGGAGGCTCCGGAGGGACAAGCGCCGATGCGTCTTCGGCTGTAACGTCCTCCATCAGAGCCAGAGCGAACGCCGCCGCTGCCGCCGCCTCCGCAAACAGCCCGACGAAGGCGGGCAGAGCCATGAGCAAGAAGCAGCAGAAGCTAGCGGAAGCGGCAAAGAGCTCCCGCAACATTTCCCAGTATTTCGCGAAGAAAGAAACAGCGGCGGACAGCCAGGAGGAGGAGGCGGAGACGCCGAGGGGACTTGATGCTGCGTTATGTCACATCACAGCGGCGGTCGCTCAAGAAAGCGTTAGCGAGCAGGAACACTCCCCTGTCACCGTGGACGACGTAGAGATCAGTCCTGTAGAGACTCAGGATGTGATCCAAGAAGAAAGTAAAAACAAAGTCATAGTTATTACTGATGATGAAGAGGAGGAAAAACATAAAACCGAGACGTTGGAGATGGAGCAGCTTCAAGACCCATCTATAGAGTATACAAAGTCCATTGCAGAGTAAGACACCCTAAATGCACCATTTTTAAAAGAAAAAAAAAGATGGAAAAGTCTCTAACATTATTTTTGACCTTTCACACAGAGAAAACAAAGCTGAGGACGAAGCTAAACCACCTCTAACAGAAGGGGTAACTGTCTGTTTTCTATCCAATCTTTATATCAAATTTATCTCCTGCTCGGTGACTGATGGTGCGTGTGCACGCGCTTGTGTGTGTGCACGTGTGTGTGTGTGTCCACACTAAGCCTGTGACTTTAGTCAAATAAGACCACTTCCTATTCTCAGACAGACAAATCAAATATCATGGTTCAAAATATAAAGGTTGAAAAGACTCACCCACATACTTTACTTTTTACTTAACTTATTTAATTTTATTTATCTTATTCTTAATTTTTAGTTACATACTGTGTGTGTATATATATGTATACTTATATTGTTTATTTTCTTCTGATCCTTATATTTAGAGAACGTGTGACAAGCACCAACAACACCAAGACAAATTCCTTGTATGCGTAAAAACCGTACTTAAAAATGTAATCATTTTTGGAAAATAATTTATTCAAACCAGCTTAGTGGCAGAAGAAACTGTGTTTATTGAGTTCACGGCACAGCATGTTAGGTGTCTTTTGTTAGTTTCCTGGTGAAATTTGGTTTTCCCTCCGGCTCATGTGTGAGAAACTTAACAGTGTTCTGACTTGTTTGTGTCCAGTTGACAGATGATGTAAAGGCGAATAAGAGCGAGTCGTCTCCTCCAGCGAAGCGCAGCCGGCCCTTAGACAGAAGAGTAACGTTCAACCCCAACGTGCAGGAGAGGGCCCTGATCCCCGCCAATGAGCCACCCAAGCCTGTGACGCTGAAGGAGGCCGCTGATATCGTGGTCCGCTATCTGGACCCCTTTTACACTCAGGGAAAGTTTGCCACCAAGGTGAGAGAGCGCTTTTTTTGATAGATTGACTTCCTGTTTGCAGAAAAGCAGTGTGAAATGGATTCTCAGCTGTTGTTATCTTGGGCTGCAGGAGCTGTTTAAGTCCTTCGCCCGCTACCTATCTCACCTTCTCACAGAGGGCAGGAGTCGGGGGAAAGGCCAAGGTACGCAGGGGATAAATAATCTCCAAATTGTGCTCAGCTGCATGCGTAGGACTCTAATGCTCATCTCTCTCTCTCTCTCTCTCTCTCTCTCTCTCTCTCTCTCTCTCTCTCTCTCTCTCTCTCTCTCTCTCGGTCCACAGTTAAAGCAGAAGCCAAAGCTATCATCAAGAAGTTCTTCAGCAGAGTCAAGCGCTGTGAAAGCGAGGCAGACTGGAAGCACCTAAAAAGACCGCAGAGCTGTAAAACCACAGAGAACAATGAATGATGAGGCGTGGAAAATGTAGCCATTTTAGGGTTGAACCCTTCCTCTTTTGTCAGTGCCTACGCTTGTCTAATTCCAGTGAACTTAGGCTTTACCACAGACGCCTGCTGACCAGCTTTATGGTTGATTTGCTGCTTTTTCCAGACTCTAATAGCTTATGTCAGTAATTGAGCAATAATGTGGGCTGTGACAGCCAGAGAGAACAGAGGTCAAACTGTGTGCACACTCATATAACCGGGAATGACTGTTTATGTGTGTGAGCAATGTATGTGCAGCAATTGGTCTTTAACCTTTTGTGGGACTGCACTCTTCTTCTTTTTTCAAGTCCATTAAATCACACTTAAATCTCCAGTAAAATATGTTTCAAGTCCCTGCAAGTTAAGTTTTCATACGGACCTGAAATGAATGGAAACCAAAGGCCTCTTGGAATAAACAAGACTAAAGTGTCTACAGCCATGCTAGCAGCTCTGTGACGCTGTACACGGCAGTGCTTTGAGCTAAATGCTAACATGCTCACTAAACGTTTGCTAATTAGCACTGAACTCAAAGTACAGCTAAGGCTGATGGGAATGTCATTAGTTTTGCAGGCATTTGGTTATAAACCAATTAAACGCTGCTAGATGAAAAGTTGGGTCAGTCAGATCACTAAAGTCATTAGTGTTCATCCTGTGTGGACCATGTAAGTAAGTATGAAACCAAATTATATGGAAATCTATCAAATGATTGTTGATATATTTTAGTCCAGACCATTGTGATGGACTGAGCAACAGTCCAGCTGACATGTCCACCCATAGAGCCACTAGCATGTCTAGAAACACATTGTGGAAATGGTTGTCAGCAATGTAAAAAAAAAAAAAAAAAAAAAAAAAAAAAAGCGTAATTGGGGATAAAACCTGCAAGAACACTGGGTCGATGGTGAACTATTTGACATAACCCCAGACGGTTTTGTGTTGTAGAGGCCTAATGGGTGTTTTTATTGCTGCTACTTATTTTGTCTTTGGCTGCTGGATTGCAGAACAAAGAACAACGTGAATGGACAACAACGATAGCTACTGTATGATGTGAAACTGACCAGTTTTTCTCTTATTTAAAGATCAGTCTTTGTCTTAGCAAAGGGAGATTTTTTTTGCATAATGTTTTTGTTTTCTTAGCCATGTTGATTTTCAATGAGGGAAATGTTCCTTAGTTATAGTGCGTGTCAGGACTGTGAGAGCCTACAGTTTCTGTCTCCACAGTCCGTAGGGGAACCCAAAGAGTACTGGGAGCACTGGTGGACACAGAGGCCTGGCTGTGCAGTCTGAACAGCCATAGTCCATCTCATCTTTGCTCCTAAATGTTTACAATAAAGTCCATGCTGAATAGGATCAGACCAACCACAGTGTGAGAGCCTTTCTCTGTGTGCTTATTCATGAACACAAATGTCTTCAATTGGACAATTACACTTATTGGAACTTTGGGGGGCTGGATCATGGATGTGTTAAGAAGGCTGGAGGGGGAGGAGACCTTTCCGTACCGGGGACGCTGTGTCAAATAGACAGTGACGTCGCCTCCAGTGGTGCTGCCTTCAGTTGTACCTTGTAACTTACGACTTTAATTTCCTTTATTCGGACAATTAAAAAGAATGGACGTAAATGGTAAAAGCTGACTACATTTAATACATTTAATTTAAAAAAAACATGACAGTAGTGTCACTGATGTGTCATTTGAAGATTAAGGCCCATGTTGAGCTGTGAAATAAACATGCTGCTAAACATACCCCTCTTAAAGACATAATAATAATAAGGAAACTGATATAGAAGGGAATACATAGAATAGAATTAAACTTTATTTCCCACAAAGTCATACTTTTGAAAATAGCTACAAAAACAGACGTGAAAGCTGTTGAGAGCCTAACTTGTGAGAGAAATATTACTCTTTCTTGCTGAATTTAGAAGACATTATTATAAGACTTCATTATTCCCCCTGGATGTGTTGGCAACATGCACCATTAATCCAATATTAACTGACATAAGGGCATTAAAATGGATCTGCTGTTTTATATTAGGGCCTTGTTTTGAAGAAGGTCCCTGTGTCAGGTTCTAGTTTCAAGACCTTCACTATTTCAGTTTTGTTTTTGTATGTTGCATATTCCTAAACATATGTGTGTAATCAAACCACACAGTAGTCACATCTGGGTTCAGGTAGTATTGCAGCATAGAAAAACTGTACATTTCAAAGAAAATAATCATCTTATTATATATTACTGATTAGAATAAGTAAAAAAAGATGGAGCATCTAGTGTTGAGAATAATTCACCTCGTGGCTCGCAAACCGTTGGATGTTATAATCATATAACATTAAACATGTCAGATTTCAACTTAAAGTGAATTAGCCTCACCAATCAGTGAAGATGGAGTCAAAACCAGTATTCGAAAGCAGTAATAAAACAACCTGTAAAAGGCTGTGGTGCAGCAGCGGGATAAAGAGTTAAAGGTGCTGTAGGTAGGATTGCGAAAATCCAGGATTTAGCCAAAAAACTTGAACATCGACAACTTCTCAGTCCCTTCCCGCTTTCCACTAAAGCCCAAAAATGGTCTCCTAAGCCCCTCCCCCCACAAGGGAGAATGAATGCATGTGCATGAGCAGTGATTGACACGCAGTTAGACACCCCCACCCCCCCCCCCGGCCCTGATTGGTGCATCTGAACAGGGAGCGGTGGATTTTTAGAAATAAGCGGAAAAATCAGGCCAATTACAAAAGCTGGTCAGTCTGACATCATATTGCCTGAGCTCATTACTATTCATTAGCTCGCCCAGTTGGGCTGGGTAAAGGATTCTGACAGCCAGGCTCTCATTGGCTGGCTGTTAGCCAATCAGATTCAAACAGCTTAGCTTGTTGAATATGAATGAGAACTGGCAGAAATCGAGCCGAGTCTCCCTGCAGGCTTTCTATACCACGCTAGAATGGCTCGAAACAAGGTAACCAAGGCATTTTTTCCACAAAACATGTTACAGAGTCCATGGTAGAACTTCAGACATTACCACAAAGTAATGAAATACGTGTGGCAGGGCACCTTTAAAATGCCCACATTCCATGAAGCATTTCCGACAGCACTTAAACGCAGCAGCAGCAGCAGCAGCATTCAGCCAATGAGCGCGAGCGGGCTGCCAACCTGCGTCTGCAGGGCGCTGCTGTACATCAGAGACTGATGAGACAACAGAACACACACACACACACACACTTTGGCACTCTCTACTTTCTAGCATCCGCAGTAGCCTACAGGCTGTTTTATTTCAGGTCTGCAGGTGTGAACGGCCGCCGGATGCGGTTTG